>NW_016827174.1:4533-22813 GCF_001698545.2 Rhinopithecus bieti | reverse complement strand
CTGTGCCCAGCCAAAAACAAAACAAAAAAAATTTTTAAGTACAAAAAGTCAGCACCCAATAAAGTAATATTAATATGGGAGTGGGGCAGGGAAGTGCTGAGTAGAGAAGGGTGAGTCCCTGGCTAGGGGTCCACCCTGGGGTTGTGCCCACGGATCAAGGTGAGAACAGGCATTTCTGTTTTATGCCCAAATGTTGCATTTCCCAAAACCACTCTGGCCTGCCACGCCCCATCCTGTGCCTATAAAACCCCGAGACCCAGCCGGGCGCGGTGGCTCAAGCCTGTAATCCCAGCACTTTGGGAGGCCGAGACGGGCGGATCACGAGGTCAGGAGATCGAGACCATCCTGGCTAACACGGTGAAACCCCGTCTCTACTAAAAAATACAAAATCTAGCCGGGCGAGGTGGCGGGCGCCTGTAGTCCCAGCTACTCAGGAGGCTGAGGCAGGAGAATGGCGGGAACCCGGGAGGCGGAGCTTGCAGTGAGCTGAGATCCGGCCACTGCACTCCAGCCCCGGTGACAGAGCGAGACTCCGTCTCAAAAAAAAAAAAAAAAAAAAAACCCGAGACCCTAGGGGGCACAGACACAAAGAGCTGGACATCAAGAAGAGCACACTGGCAGAAGAGCACACCAACAGGCACCGTCAGATGCTGGCAGGCCATCTACTGGTGGAATGACATGGAGTTTGGCAGGGGGTTGGAGGAGAGTCTGGCCGCTGGGCGGCCCAACTCCAGGAGAAAACCACCTTCCCACTCCATCCCCCTTCTGGCCTCCCCATCTACCTTGCTGAGAGCTACCACCACTCAATAAAAAACCTTGCATTCATTCTCCAAGCCCACATGTGATCCGATTCTTCCAGTACACCAAGGCAAGAACGCGGGGATATAGAAAGCCCTCTGTCCTTGGGATAAGGCAAAGGGTCTAATTGAACTGATTAACACAAACTGCCTACAGACAACAAAACTAAAAGAGCACATCGTAACACATGCCCACTGGGGCTTCAGCTGTAAACATTCACTCCTAGACACTGCCATGGGGCCGGATCCCCACAACCTGCCCATCTGCATGCTCCCCCTAGAGGTTTGAGCAGTGGTGCACCAAAGAAGCGAGCCACACCCTCCTCTCACACCCTGCTAGGGGGATAGGGAACTTTTCCCGTTTCAACATTTACATCTGGCACCCAATAAAAAATTATCAAGCGTGCAAAGAAACAGGAAAATACAACCCATAATGGAGGGAAAAATAATCCATAGAACATGAACCAGAAATGACCCAGATGATAGAATAAGTAGACAAAGGACATGAAAACAGCTGTTATAAATATATTCCATACATTCAAGAAGGTATAGGAGTGGGGAATGGTGGCATGTGCCTGTAGTCCTAGCTACTCGGGAGGCTGAGGCAGGAGGATCATGTGATCCCAGGAGTTTGAGGCTGCAGTGAGCTGTTATCACAGCTCTGCTGTACTCCAGCCTGGGTGACAGAGTGAGACCCTGTCTCTCTCTCTCTGGAAAAAAAAACAAACAAAAGGCATAGGAAAGCATGAGTGTGACTGAAATCAAGCACCCAAGGAAGACCCTTCCCTGTTGTCCCTGCACCCACCTTAGTTCAGTGTTGAGATCAGTCCTTGTTGGAGAGAATATGGCTGTGACTCATTGAATGGCAGAATTTGCTGGAAATCTGCTTGCTGGAACTTGCCAGAAATCCACCATCTAGAGTGCCAGTGAAAGCTGTTCATGGGGAGGTGTCTTGCCGGAGGCACTCTGCCACAAAACTACCTGAGGGAGAGTGCCAGGGGATGTTGCTGGCTACTGGGTGCTGTTGGCTGCCCTGCACTACAAAAGCTGGAAAATGGAGAAGCTGTGAGTGCTTCAGGAGCCAGAGGCAAACTGCTACTAACCCATCTGATGGGGAATTCTAGGGGGAGGCTGCTGGCTACTGGGTGCTGCTGGTCACCATGCACTGTGGGAGTCAGGCACTGGAGAAGTTGTAGGACCCTGTTGCTATCGAAAGCTGCAGACACTGCAGTAACCTGCAAAGTGGGCACTCCAGCATTGGGAAGCAAAACCTTTTTCCTTCTTGAAATGTCTCTCCAGTGCCCTCTACTGGCAAAGCATCAGTGCCAGGAAACTGATGGCAAAGGAAACATGTGAAGGGACCAGATCTGTTTTCACAGAGCAGGCATGAAGAGTGAATTTGAAGCTGAGAGGTAAAAATTGGTAAGTGGTACAGTCCACCCCTTTGACTTCTTGGATTTCATGTGCACATATTTGAATTCTTGTACAACAAAACAACTTGGGCAAGGTGGGAGGATCATTGAAGGCCAGGAGTTTGAGGTTATAGTGAGCTATGATCCCGCCATTGCACTCCAGCCTGGGTGACAGCGCAAGACTCTGTCTCAGAAAAAAGAGAATAAAACAACTTTACTCCTACCCAACAAGATATAGCTATCCTTCTTACAAGAGAAGTTGTTACCCTTTCACCCAAATGAGAAGACACATCACTGTCTGTATTAATTACTCTTCAAATTTAGCCATGGCCCCACTGATATCCTAGTACCTAAAGAGTAAATTGTAAAATTAACTTCCAACTTCTTGTATATAAAATAAAATGGGAAAAGAGAAAAGAACATGGCTAGATTATGCAAATAAACACACACATACAACAAGCAGAAAGCAAATGAAGAAAGGTAATATAGTTCTCATTTCTGTAATCGATCTCAAAGTTATAATTGACATCTATGGCTTCCTTCTTCTGTTATTATCCATCTGTATTTCCTCTACCTTCATTCAGAACCTCAGATGCTCTTTTCTACCTGAAGGAGTCGCCCAAACTTTCATTCTGGAAGGGTCTCAGTCCTTGATCATCCTGCCTGTTTTGAGTTACTGGAGTTTAACCTTTTAATGGAGTTTAACCATTAATCTTTACTATGGGGGCCAGCACTTTGGGAGGCCAAAGCAGGCAGATCACCTAAGGTCAAGAGTTTGAGACCAACATGGCAAAACCCTGTTTCTACTAAAAATACAAAAATTAGCCAGTCGTGGCGGCATGCGCCTGTAGTCCCAGCTACTCAGGAGCCTGAGGCAGAATAATCGCTTGAACCCAGGAGACGGAGGTTGCAGTGAGCCAAGATCGTGCCACTGTACTCCAGTCTGGGTGACAGAGTAAGACTCCGTCTCAAAACAAAAAACAGAATAAACAACAACAACAACAACAACAACAACAACACTTTACTATTAGGCATGGAAGTACTAAGAGGCACCCCAGATAATTCTCTGGGTTGCAGACATGGTCCTCTTTGCCTCCCTTGTGTAGCAAAAACTCAACTTCCACTTAGTAATTAGGATCAATCACTCGAGCCAGTAATTAAGTCTTACCTCACCCCCTTTTTTTGGTTTGTGGTTTCATTGGCATAAGGGGCCCAAAATGTCCCACATTTTTCACTTTCCAATTCACTGGAATTACTGTTGTGTCCCCTGGAAGGAACAGTCTCCCTTTGAGGACTAAGATCTCCAAACTAGCAAAGCTCCAAATTGCTGAGACAGGAAGCAAAAATTCTGAATAGGTTATTAGTTGTAATAATGAGAGGAGCTACTCCTACTTCTACCCCTTGGTTTCAGGACCCATTTATTCTGGCTATGGGAGAGATAGTGCTGTATAATAGTCTCTAGCTCAAAGTATATATTACATTCCAAAAAATAGTATCCCATCATTTCAAGATGTTATTTCCCAACTGGCATCAAAACCAAGTTTCAGTAAGCCATTTCACCCTTCAATTAGGCCAGCTGCTTTAACATGATGTGGTATGTGGTAAGACCAGTTAATTCCATAGGCATGAGCCCATTGCTGTGCTTGCTTTGCTGTGAACCAGAAGCAAAGCTGTGCAGAAGAGTCTACAGATGGTAGTGCTGGCACAAGGATTATGGGCAGAGTAGGGAAAACTATATCCAGAAAATACATCTGTTTCTGTGAGACTGAATCTCTGTCCCCCTCCATGATGGAAGACGTCCAATGTAATCAACCTGTCACCAGGTGGTTGGCTGGTCCCCACAGGGAATAGTGCCATATCAGAGACTCAATTTTGGTCGATCATGTTGGCAGATTAGGCACTCAGCAACCATGCAACCCTTGGTAAGGGGAAGTCCATGTTGTTGAGCCCAGGCATAGCCTCCGTCCCTACCACCATGGCCTATTTCTTTGTGGGCCCATTGAGCAAATACTGGGGTGGCTGGTGAAAGAGGCTGATGTGTATCAACAGACTACATCATTTCGTCCTCTGAATTCATAAGAGTCTCCTATAAAATGTATGCCTTTTGCTGGGCATTCACATAGGACTCAAATATCTTCACAGTCTGTCCCTATTCAGAGAAGGCTGGTCACATTTCTCTTCCCCAGACTTCCTTGTCGCCAATCTTTCAATCTTGTTCTTTTCAAGTCCCTAACCACATGTCAGTGTAGATCTATACTTCTGACCATCTCTTATTTGACACATAAAGGACAATTAAACATACTGTTCAATGTTCTGCCCACTGGAGAGGATTTTTTTTCACCATTGTCATGCAATCACCCCTGAGTACAGCGGTAGTGCTGCATCTGTCTACTTTTGGATGGTGGCAGTATAACATGCAGACCCATATATAAGTTAGGCTTCAGTTTTCCTTCCTCAGTCAACTGGTCATAGGAACACTCCGTGATATCATAGGCGTGGATTGAAGGAGAGGAAGCAAAGCAACAGGAGTTGGTGTCAAAAGAGTCTGAATTACCTGCTCATGCAACTTACTTGTACCTTCTGGACCTGCCCAACTTCATCTTTTATGTACCATTTTCATCCAATAATAGATTGCTGCTATGCATGCCTAAGCTTATGGCTATGTGAGTCAAAGAAGATACCAGTTCATGGTGAGAGTCTCAGGCTGTATGGTCACCTAATAGCTCATGGTTAGGTGTTTCAATCTCTGCAAAGGCCCGGCAGTAAGCCAGAGCTGTTTCTTGAAAGGAGAATAGTTTTCTGTGAAAGAGAGCACATGCTTGCTCTAAAGTCCTAGAGGCTTACCCTGTGATTCTCTCGTTGGTGCTTGCTACAAACTCCATACAATATTCTTATTTGTCACAGACACTTCAAGTATCATGGGATCTGCTGGGTCAAGTAGAAGAGCAGCTTGTAGTGCAGTCTGAATTGCAGAGCTTTCTCTTGTCTGGTTCTATTCAAAACTGGGAAGCTTGGGTGATTCTATAGATGGGTTTGAAGTAGCACACTCAGGCCTGGCATGGTGGTTCAAACCTGTAATTCCAGCACTTTGGGAGGCTGAGGTGGGTGGAACACTTGAGGTCAGGAGTTCAAGACTAGCCTAGCCAACATGGTGAAACCCTGTCTCTACTAAAATACAAAAATTAGCCAGGTGTGGTGGTGGGTCTCTGTAATCCCAGCTACTCGGGAGGCTGAGGCAGGAGAATCGCTTGAACCCAGGAGGCGGAGGTTGCAGTGAGCCGAGATTGCACCATCACACTCCAGCTTGGGCAACAGAGCAAGACTTCATCTCAAAAAAAAAAAATGAAGTAGCACACTCAAATGTTGCCTCCAAGGCTAGGTGTGGTAGCTTATGCCTACAATTACAGCAGTTTGGGAAGCTGAGGTCGGCAGATCTCTTGAACCCAGCAGTTCAAGACCAGCCTGGGAAACATGGCAAAACCCCATCTCTACAAAAAATAAAAAATAAAAAAGTTAGCCAGGGGTGGTGGCGTGCACCTGTAGTTCCAGCTGCTTGGGAGGCTGAGGCGGGAGGATTGCTTGAGCCCAGGTGACGGAGTTTGCAGTGAGCCGTGATCATGCCACTGCACTCCAGCCTGTGTGACAGAGTGGGATCCTGTCTCCAAAAAAAAAAAAAAAAAAGGTTGTCTCCAAAATACAAAGGCCTACCAAGGGTTGTAACTTTTTGTTTGTGGTAGGAGGTGTGAGGTATGCAACTTGTCTTTCACCTTGGAGGAAATCTTTTGACATACTCCAGACTATTTAACTCCTAGAAACTTCACTGAGGTGGCAGGCCCCTGAATTTTTGTGAGGTTTATACCCAACTGTATCAGGCAGGGTTCTTCAGAGAAACAGAACCAGTAGAATGTGTATATACTTAGAGAGGGATTTATTTTAAGGAATTGGCTCATGTGATTATGGAGGCTGGCATTTTTTCAAGTCCAAATTCTACAGGGTAGGCTGGCAGCCTCGAGTCCCAGGGAAGAGCTAATGATACAGTTTAAGTTCAAAGGCCTTCTGCTGGCAGAATTCCTTCTTGCTTGGTGGAGGTCAGTCTTTGTTCTATTATGGTCTTCAACTGATTGGATGTGGCTCACCCAAATTATAGAGGGCAATCTGTTTCACTCAAAGTCCACCAATTTACATACATATATATATATTTTGAAACAAAGTCTTGCTCTGTCGCCCAGGATGGAGTGGAGTGGTATGATCACAGCTTACTGCAGCCTCCACCTCCTGGGCTCAAGCGGTCTTCCCACCTCAGCCTCCTGAGTAGCTGGGGCTACAAGCATGTGCACTATGCCTGACTAATTTTTTTGGTTTTTTGTTTTGTTTTGTTTTGTTTTCGTTTTTTTGAGACAGAGTCTCACTCTGTTGCCCAGGCTAGAGTGCAGTGGCGCGATCTCGGCTCACTGCAAGCTCTGCCTCCCGGGTTTACGCCATTCTCCTGCCTCAGCCTCCCGAGTAGCTGGGACTACAGACGCCCGCCACCTCGCCCAGCTAATTTTTTGTATTTTTAGTAGAAACGGGGTTTCACCGTGTTAACCAGGATGGTCTCGATCTCCTGACCTTGTGATCTTCCCATCTTGGCCTCCCAAAGTGCTGGGATTACAGGCGTGTGAGCCACCACTCCTGGCCTTGTTTTTGTTTTTTGTAGAGACAAGTTCTCACTATGTTGCCCAGACTGGTCTCGAAGCCCTGGACTCAAGCAATCCTCCCACCTCGACCTCCCAAAGTGCTGGGATTACAGGTATGAGCTACTGTGCCCAGCCCTTTCATTCTATTTATTTATTTATTTATTTATTTATTTTTGCTTCTTCACCCAGGCTGGAGTGCAGTGGCTTGATCTCGGCTCACCGTAACCTCTGCCTCCAGGGTTCAAGCAATTCTCCTGCCTCAGTCTCCCCAGTAGCTGGGATTACAGGCACGTGCCACCACGCCCGGCTAATTTTTGTATTTTTAGTAGAAATGGAGTTTCACCATACTGGCCAGGCTGGTCTAAAATTCCTGACCTCAAGTGATACGCCTCAGCCTCCCAAAGTGCTGGGATTACAGGCATGAGCCACTGCACCTGGCCCCCTTTCATTCTTAATAAGACATCTAAACTATTTGCTACTTTCTGCTCACCAGATCCAATCTACATGTCATCAGTGTAGTGGCCCAGTGTGATGTTTAATTGAGTATCAAGATGAGCAATATCTCTGCTGACTATATCATTGCAGAGAGCAGAATTGACACAGCCCTGAGGCAACACCATAAAATTATGCTCTTGTTCTTGCCAGGTAAAAGCAAATGGTTTCTGGTAGTCTTTGAAAATTAGTGCAGAGAAAAGGTCATCAGCCAGGCCAGTACCTGCACACCAAGTGCCAGGGGGTGTGTTGAGTTGTTCCAGTAAATATACTATGTTGGGGACAGGAGCTACAAGTGGAGTCACCATCTAATTAAGTTTATGCTAGTCTGCAGTCATTCTCCAAGATTCATCTAACTTTTGCACAGGTCAAACTGGTGAGTTAAATGTAGATGTGATAGGTATCATCACCCCTACTTCTTTCAAGTCTTTTCTGGTGCCATTAATCTCTGCATTCCCCTCGGTATGCATTATTGCTTCTGGTTTACTAGCTTTCAAAAGAGTGGATGTTCCAGGGGCTTTGGTTTAGCCGTTCTTACTGTAATGGCCCTCACTCCATGGATCAGCAAGCTGATGCGGGGGGGGGGTGGGGGCGGTTATGCCAGTTTCTTTTTTGGGGGGCGGAGGGACAGAGTCTTTCTCTGTTGCCCAGGCTAGAGTGCAGTGGCACAATTGCAGCTCACTGCAGCCTCAACCTCCTGGGCTCAAGTGACCCTCCCACCTCAGCCTCCTGAGTAGCTGGAATCACAGGCATGTGCCACCACATCCAGCTAATTTTTACAATTTTTGTAGAGATGGGGTCTTGCTATGTTACCCATGCTGGTCTTGAACTCCTGGGCTCAAGCTATCTTCCCACTTCAGCTTCCCAAAGTGCTGAGATTATAGGTGTGAACCACCACGCTCAGCCAGTTATGCCAGTTTCTAAGTATGTTTATTTCAATGATAAATTCAGGAAGTGGGAAAATAACTATAAGGTGGGCCACTGGACCAACTGGGCCCAATGTGAATCAAACCTGAGCTAAGACTATTACCTGACCACCCTAAAGCCCCTGCTTTGATAGACCACAATGGCATTGTGGTCCCCAGGAATTAGTGTCAATTCGGAAACGGTATCTAGTAATTCTCAAAAGGTCTAGGTATTTCCTTTTCCCCAATGTACAGTCACTCTAGTAAATGGCCACAGGTCCCTTTGAGGAAGGCTTGGAGGAAGATTTACAGTATGTATGCGTGGCAATGGTTCAGGCTTCTCCCTCAAAAGGACCTGGCTTCCCCTTCAATAAAGGGGCTCTAGACCAGTCTCAGTGGCTCACACCTGTAATCCCAGCACTTTGCGAGGCTGAGGTAGGAGAATCACTTAAGTCCAGGAGTTTGGGACTAGCCTGGGCAACACAGTGAGACCCCATCTCTAAAAACTATAAAATAAAATAATTTTTTTAAAAGAGGGGTTCTGGATCTGTGAATTAACTTCAGTCTGGACACTGAGTGACAGGCTGACTCTCCACTGTGGTGACTTGAGTCAGATTTTTGGCTATTAGATCTAGAACTTTTTCCATCATATAGACCGAACAATATTCTAGTAGGGTATCCATCTGTTTCATGCCCAGGGAAACGGTAGTCAATGTGCCTGAACATCCATGGTGCTGTATTTGGCAGTTAAATGCTGCCACTTGACCTCTGCTACTTTGGTATTCCATGAACCCCACTGAAACCAGGGAGCCCATCCCTTACAGTCATACCTTGCCTACAAAGAAGAGCAACCACAGAGCTTTCCAAGGATGCAGGTGTTTTTCTCAGTAATGGATTTCTCAATGCCTTGGTGAAGGGAGTATCTCCCAAGTGTTTTCATGTAACATAGTTAGGAGTTGTGGGCAAGTCGAACATAATAAATCTTCTCCAACATTCCTATCCCCTTAAGCCTTTGGATTCCCTTTCCCATATCATACCAGGGCAGCTCAGGCTTCTCAACTTAATTAACTGTAGGGCCATAATTGAGTCCAAGCTTCAAGCAATCAACCAAATAAGCTCTTAAAGCTACCTCCAGCTGCGTAAGCTGACACTTTAAATACAGAGTCTCCAGTAAGTGTACTCATCTCAATGAATTCTGCCCAATCTAGTATTATATTTTGCTATCCTTTGTCTAATAACCTTGGAAATCACTTCTGCATATATTCCCTATATTTCTGTCAATATATATTAGCAATCTTGCAATGTTTTTGGTGTATAAGCTGCTTCCTCCTTGTTCATAGTGTGCACTTGTTCCCCTGGACCATGCTGAGATTTGACCTTAATTATCAGTCTTGTGGCAATAGAGGGTGGTTGTGGCAGGAAGAGGGGAGAATGGACATTCCCTTTCAAGGCATCCTCCCCAGGTCAGTTTATCTCAGTGTTTTCAAGGAGAAAAAGGCTAGTCTCAGACACCGAAACATTTCCATTAGTACGGGAGGCTCAGAGTGACTTGGTAGTTCAAGATTGTCAGTTTCATCTGAGACCAAACAGATGCCCCTCCAGATCCAAGTTTCAGAATCCCATTTTCACATGAGAGACTTGTCAAGACTGTGAGTTCAACTTGCACTGCACAATTAAATGTTGTGTTTGATTGCCAGTAGTATCAACCCATTAGGCATCATGAAAGTTCTTTTTTTTTTTTTTTTTTTTTGAGACAGAGTCTCACTCTGTTGTTCAGGCTGGAGTGCAATGGTGCGATCTCGGCTCACTGCAACCTCTGCCGCCCGAATTCAAGTGATTCTCCTGCCTCAGCCTCCCAAGTAGCTGGGATTACAGGTGCCTGCCACCGCGCCAGGCTAATTTTTGTATTTTTAGTAGAGACAGGGTTTCACCATCTTGTCCAGGCTGGTCTTGAACTCCTGACCTTGTGATCCACCCGCCTCGGCCTCCCAAAGTGTTGGTATCACAGGCGTGAGCCACCGTGCCTGGCCATCATTTTCTCTTTGTTTTGTTTTGTTTTTGAGATGGAGTCTCGCTCTGTCACCCAGGCTGCAGTGCAGTGGGCGGGATCTCCACTCACTGCAAGCTCCACCTCCCAGGTTCAAGCGGTTCTCCTGCCTCAGCCTCCTGAGTAGCTGGGACTACAGGCGCCCATCACCACGCCCGGCTAATTTTTTGTATCTTTAGTAGAGACGGGGTTTCGCCAGGTTAACCAGGATGGTCTTGATCTCCTGACCTCATGATCCACCCACCTCGGCCTCCCAAAGTGCTGGGATTACAGGCGTGAGTCACTGCGCCCGGCCCATCATTTTCTCTTTGCAAATGCTCAAGTGCATTCAGAACAATCCATCCCACAACACAGTCCTTATAGTCACGATTACTGTCATGATGGTCAAGTGCGGCAGCCATTTGGGCTCCCAAGGCATGTGCTTCGGTTGGCACTTCATCACAATCAACCCTAGGTTAATTAATTGTGATGCCTCTACATGCCAGGGATTATTAGCATACATTTCTCATTGGCAAAGAGTTCAGCACTATGCTCAAGCCCAGAACATGAACAAACCAATCCCCAAGTCCAATATCTGCAGGTACATTTCCTGGGACCATTCCTGGAAACAATTCTGTATCAGTCTTAGTCCAGTTAGGAGACAGAATGACACAGGAATTTGAGCAGAGAAAGTTTAATATAAGAATTTACCCCTGGGCTAGGTATGGTGGCTCACACCTGTAATCCCAGCACTTTGAGAGACTGAGGCAGGTGGATCGCTTGAGCTCAGGAGTTTGAAACCAGCCTGGGCAACA
Organism: Rhinopithecus bieti; assembly: GCF_001698545.2. NCBI lineage: Eukaryota > Metazoa > Chordata > Mammalia > Primates > Cercopithecidae > Rhinopithecus > Rhinopithecus bieti. Next base: position 11,690 of record NW_016827174.1, on the reverse strand, counting down.
GGGCGAAACCCCATCTCCACAAAAAATAAACAACAATGGCTGGGTGTGGTGATGCATGCCTATAGTTCCAGCTACTCGGGAGGCTGAGGCAGGAGGATCACTTGAGTTCAGGAGGTTGAGGCTGTAGTGAGCTATGATCGTACCACTGCACTCCAGCCTGTGTGACAGACCGAGACCCTGTTAAAAAAACAAAACAAAACAAAACAAAACAAAACTTAAAGACAAATTACCTCTGTTCTGGTGTAGTTGGATGGAAAAAAAACCCCACAACCTATAACAGGGATTTAGAATGATGAGGGATTGGCTACTAAGATGTGAGAAGATCTCTAAAGAATACAGGAATAACAGATACAAGACGTAGTCACCATCCCTAGGCTGAGACAGAACATCAATGAGGTTGAGATCCAGAGCTTGTTGGAAAAAGCATGGCTGTAGTTACTGAATGGCAGAGAAGTTCACTGTGGTGCTGCACTGATGGAAGCTATTGGAAATCTACCCTCTGGAAATCTGTTAGCTATGGTGCTAGGGAAAGCTGTTCACTGCTGAGTGCTGCTGGCCTCTGTCTACTGCAGGAGCCCGACACTGGGGAAGCTGTGAGCACTGTGGGATCCAGAGGCACTCTGCTACAAAACTCCTGAGAGTGAGTGCTGGAGGAAGGGGAAAGCTGCTGGTCACTGGGTGCTATTGGCCACCATGCACTGCAGGAACCAGACACTGGAAAGGCTGTGAGCACTGGAGGAGTCTGATGTTAGAAAAAGCCAGGCAGCAGGAGCCTGCCAAGTGAGCACAGGAATCAGGAAGGAAGCCCCTTTTCCTATTGCAATATCTCTCCAGCACCCTCTGAGAAATCTTCAGTGGCAGCTGGCAAAGGAAAAAATAGTTAAAATATGCTCCATTTTCACAGAGCAGACAGAAAGTTGAATTTGAAGTTGAGAGGCAATAAATCAATAACCAGCATATTATGGGTCAAAGAAGAAATTAGAAAGTATTTTGAACTATAATAAAATGAAAACACAACATATCAAAATTTATGGAATGAAGGAAAAACAAAGTTGGAGTGCTTAGAAAAGAATTTATAGCATTAAATTATGATTATTATTTTTTGAGACAGAGTCTCACTCTGTTGCCCAGGCTGGAGTGCAGTGGCGAGATCACAGCTCACTGTAGCCTCGACTTCCTGGGCTCAAGCGATCCTCCCACCTCAGCCTCCCAAGTAACTGGAACCACAGGCATGCGCCATGACACCTGGCTAATTTTTTTTTATTTTTGCAGAGACGGGGTCTATGTTGCCCAAGCTAATCTTAAACTCCCGGAGTCAAGCAATCTTCCCACCTTGGCCTCCCAAAAATGCTGGGATTACAGGTGTGAGCCACTGTGCCCAGCCTAAATTATTTTATTAGAAAAGAGTGGTCTCAAATCAATGACCTCAGCTTGTACACTAAGAAACTATGATACAAAGAGGAAATTAAACCCAAGGTAAACAGATAAAAGGGAATAATAAAGATAAAGGCAACTGGGCGCAGTGGCTTATGCCTGTAACCCCAGCACTTCGGGAGGCTGAGGCGGGCAGATCACTTGAGGTCAGGAGTTCAAGACCAGCCTGGCCAACATGGCAAAACCCCATCTCTAGTAAAAATACAAAAATTAGTCGGGCGTAGTGGCGGGCGCCTGTAATCCCAGCTACTTGGGAGGCTGAGGCAGGAGAATCCCAAAACAAGAGACTTATGTTCATAAATTTGACATTGAAGATGAAGTGGATGCATTCCTTAAAAGATACAAGCTACCAAAGCTCACTCCAGACAAAAGACAACCTGAATAGTCCTGTCTTTAAATAAATTTATTTCATAGTAAAAACTTTCCCACAAAGAAAACCCCATTCCCTGGCTAAGTGCAGTGGCTCACGCCTATAATCCCAGCACTTTGGGAAGCTGAGGTGGGAGGATCGCTTGAGGCTGGGAGTTCAAGATCAGCCTAGGCAACCAAGCGAGATCCCTGTCTCTACAAAAAGTTTAAAAATTAGCCAGGGCCGGGCACAGTGGCTCATGCCTATAATCCCAGCACTTTGGGAGGCCGAGGCAGGCAGATTATAAGGTCAGGAGTTCGAGACCAGCCTGGCCAGCATAGTGAAACCCCGTCTCTACTAAAAAGTACAAAAAATTAGCCAGGTGTGGTGGCAGGTTCCTGTAATCCCAGCTACTCCAGAGGCCGAGGCAGGAGAATCACTTGAACCTGGGAGGCGGAGGTTGCAGTGAGCTGAGATCACGCCATTGCACTCCAGCCCGGTTGACAGTGCAAGACTCCATCTAAAAAAGAAAAAAGAAGTTAGCCAGACATGGTGTGGTGGTGTGTGCCTGTGGTCCCAGTTACTTGGGAGGCTGAGGCGGGAGGATCACTTGAGCCCAGGAGTTCAAGGTTATAATGAGCTATGAGCATGCCACTGCACTCCAGCCTGGGCGACAGAACAAGACCCTGTTTCAAACATAAAAACAAACAAAAGAAAACCCCATGCCCAGATGGCCTCATTGGTGAATTTGATCAAGCAGGAAGAAATAATAGCAGTTGTACACAAACTCTTTCAGAAAATAAAAGAGAAGCATATTAATTTTCTGTTGCCGCATAACACATTAAATCAATACCCATTTATTATCTCAGTTTCTGTAGGTTAGAAGTCCCAAACAACAGTTTCTTTTTTGTTGTTGTTGTTCAGAGTACCGCAAGGCTGAAATCAAGGTGTTAGCCAGGCTGAGCTCTTGTTTGCAGGCTCTGAGGAAAAACACACTTCCAAGCTCATTCTTGTTGTTGGTAAAATTCAGTTATTTGCAGTTGTACAAATGAGGATCCTGTTTCTTTGCTGGCTGTCAGCCAAGGCTGCTCTCATCTCCCAGAGGACACTCACATTTTTTGCCACGTGGCCTCCTATGTCTTCAGGCCAGAAACAATGTGTGAAATACATTTCATTCTTCTCTCTTTTAGACACAAATTTAAAGGGCTCACGTGATTAGGTCAGGCCCACCCAAATAATCTCTCTATTTTAAGATCAACTGATTTGGGACTTTAGTTACATCTGCAAAATCCCTTAGCAGCAGTAGCTAGATTCGTGTTTAATTAAATAACTAGAGGTGTGCACGTGCACCAGTGGCTGGGAATCTTAGAATTCTGTCTACTGCAAGGAGGAAATACTTCCCAAAATGTTCTATGAATTCAGCATTACCTTGATCCTGATATCAAAACCAAAGACATCACAAGAAAAAAAAATGACAGACCAAATATCTCCCACAAACATAGATATGCAAATTTTTAACAAAATTCTAGTAAATCAAATCCAACACAATTCACAAAAAAGATAATATATGGCCAGGTGCAGTGGCTCACGCCTGTAATCCCAACACTTTGGGAGAACGAGGCGGGCAGATCGCCTGAGACCAGGAGTTCGAGACCAGCCTGGCCAGCATGGCGAAACCCCGTTTCTACTAAAAATACAAAAAATTAGCAACCCGTGATAGTGCGTGCCTGTAATCCCAGCTACTTGGGAGGCTGAGGCATAAGAATCGCTTGAACCTGGGAGGCGGAGGTTGCAGTGAGCCGAGATCACACCATTGCACTCCAGCTTGGGCAACAAGAGGGAAACTCCGTTTCAAAAAAATAATAATAATAATATATTACAACCAACTGGGGCTTATCCCAGGAACATGAGGTTGGTTTGATACATTGACAATCAATCATGCCAGGCATGGTGGCTCATCCCTGTACTTCCAGCACTTTGGGAGGCTGAGGTGGGTTGGTCACTTGAGTCCAGGAGTTCCAGACCAGCCTGGCCAACTTGCAAAACCCCATATCTACAAAAAATACGAAAAGTTAGCTGGGTCTGGTAGCATGCACAGGTAGTCACAGCTACTTGGGAGGCCGAGGTAAAAGAATCACTTGAGCCCCTGAGGTCAAGGCTGCAGTGAGCTGAGATCACACCACTGCACTCCAGCCTGGGCAACAGAGTGAGACCCTGTCTCTAAATAAATTAATAATTAATAAATACATAATTGAAAAAAATTAAAGAAAATCAATCAATGTAATTCACCATATTAACAGACTAAGGAAAAAATATGATCATAAGTGATGCTACTAAAGTATTTGACAAAAGTCAACATCCGTTCCTGACTCAATGAAACATAATAAAACTGAGCAAAACCAAACTCTTAAAAAATTAGGAATAGAAGAGACCTACCTCAACCTCTGAAAGGGCACTTACATAGAAACTACAGTCAATCTCATTCTTAAGGATAAAAGACATTGTATTCATCCTAACATTGGAAAAGATAATAAAAGGATCATTTTGTTTAACATTGGTCTAGCCAAGGCACTAAGGCAAGAAAAGAAATAAGGCAGATTTATTGGAAAGGAAGAAGTAAACTTTATTTGCATGTGACATGATTGTCTCTCTACTAAAGAATAAAAAAATAAAAAATTAACTGCTTTCATGAGACACAGGGCCAGAATTTAAAACTATTCAATCCCACTGGGACCATCTGTTTTCTGTCGTCAACACACTGCAGCTAAAGCTATACAATGTTAAACACCCTCCATCTAGGCCCAGGGACTATCACAGAAGAGATGGGCATGTGAGATTATAAGGGCTGGTTTTAAGGGATGCAATTAGTTCAGACCCTCCAAATCAAGAAAAGACACACAGATGCTTAAACAGCTGACAAACTGAGGAACTTTGCCTCTCTAAACTTCTTAACTCAAATGAGTTTAACAAAATATTAATGTTTTATATACCTAATTACTAAAAGTCAATAGCTAAGACCAGGATTCAATTCTATAAACTTACCTTTTTTTTTTTTTCTTTTTTTTTTTCCTGGACAGGGGCAGGATCTTGGCTTATGGCTCACTGCAGCCTTGACTTCTTGGGCTCAAGCCATCCTCTCACCTCAGCCTCCCAAGTAACTGGGACTACAGGTGTTTACCACCACATCCAGCTAATTTTTGTATTTTTTGTAGAGACAGGGTTTCACCATGTTGCCACGCTGGTCTGGAACTCCTGAGCTCAAGTGATCTGCCCACCTTGGTCTCCCAAAGTGCTGGGATTGTAGGTGTGAGCCACGGCACCTGGCTACCTTAATTTTGGCTTTTGACGTTTGACAGATATTACTTAAAAGGTTTGAAGGGTTAATGAATGTCTGCCCACCTCCATTCCCATCTGCCCTAAAACATTTAATTGGCTATCATTCTTTTGGCTCTAAGTCCCTTGGCCACAGGGGTCTTACCAAGGGACAAGGTGGACGCAGGCTAGGTAGCTGCATCACCCTAACGATGATATGGGACAAAATTAAAAATTTGGCTATCAGTGCTGCCTCTGACAAATCTTGGCCACAAAAGGGGAAATGTAAATGAAAATAAAAGCCTAAGTCCCCTCAGCCAACGGAATGGACCCTCTTGTAACTGAGGACTCCCCCAAAAGCTTAAAGCTGAGTTCCAGTCATAATGGAACAGGAGGTCAGACACACCTCATTATACCTCCTCTCTTTTATGGTTTAGACACAACAGCTGACCAGCATTAATGTTAAGATCTCTAGAGATCAGATCATAAGACTGATAAAACAGGCTCTGTCAAATAAAATCTCATGGCTACCCCAAGGTTTTCAGTCTGTTTTACAAGGACTTTAAAAATTTGGGCTCCCACACAGTGGCTCACGCATGTAATCCCAGCTCTTTGGGAGGTCAAGGCAGGCAGATCACCTGAGGTTGGGAGTTCGAGACCAGCCTGGCCAACATGGCAAAACCCCGTCTCTACTAAAATTACAAAAATTAGCTAGGCGTGGTGGCAGGCACCTGTAATCCCAGCTACTCGGGAGGCTGAAGTAGGAGAATTGCTTGAACCCGGGAGGCAGAGGTTGCAGAGAGCCAAGACTGTGCCACTACACTAGAGCCTGGGCGACAAGAGTGAGACTCCGTCTAAAACAAAAAAAAAAAGAAGAAAAGAAAAAAAAAATTGGGTTCTGGTTTTGCTATGCTAAGACAGTGCACAGGAGCACTAATGTGTTCATGCCCCTGAAATCCTCGACGAGGCACTTGTAGATACTTACAGGTTACTGCCAGGCAGTTTCATTCCTCTAATCCTGAATCTCACTCTGACTATGCCCCTTGCCGGGAGAGAAAAAAGCTGGAGTGGTCTTTGCCCGATTCCCACCATATTAACTCTCACCTCAGGACTGAGGGATAATCAAGTCCAGGGGAGCTGAAGCCAATCCATAAACTTAAAAAAGAAAATTAATCAGGGAAGAAGGGAGGGGGAGAAACAAAAATAAACCAAGCTTGCAGCACATTCAGCATTCATCATGAGGTCAGCTTGCTCCCTGATCTGCTTCCTCAGAGTTGTTTACTGCCCATTTTCCCACAATCACATAAACCTTAGTTTATCCTACCCTTTATCTGCTCTATAGATAGCAACTTGAACATTATAAAACATTGTTTTCCCTTTGAAATATTGTTTTAGGCCCTGCATGCCAATAAAACTACTGATGTCAGCTGGTCTGAAAGACTCATAAGGTCACTCACTGACTGGGCGTGGTGGCTCATGCCTGCAATCCTAGCACTTTGGGAGGCTGAGGCGAGTGGATTGCTTGAACCCAGGAGTTCAAGTCCATCTTGGCCAACGTGGTGAAATCCCATCTCTACAAAAAATACAAAAATTAGCCGGGCATTGTGGCATGCGCCTGTAGTCCCAGCTAGTGGGGAGGCTGAGGTAGGAGGATTGCTTGAGTCCGGGAAGTAGAGGCTGCAGTGAACCAAGATCCTGCCACTGCACTCCAGCCTGCGCGATAGAGTGAGACCCTGTCTCAAAAAGAAAAAGATGGGCCAGGCTCAGTGGCATGATCTCAGCTCACTGCAACCTCTGCCTCCTGGGTTCAAGTGATTCTCGTGCCTCAGCCTCTCGAGTAGCTGGGATTACAGGCGTGAGTGCCCTGTAATGTGTCAGTGTCAGTGCGCTGCAGCCAAAGACTGGGAACATGAACATGCCCTTAGTTGAACAAGTTGGGTTTATTACTTTTTGCAGCAGAGGAGAATGCACACCATAGAGAACTATGGGGCATCTCGGGAAGAGGGTGTCAGAACAGATGTGTTATGGGATTTGGGCTTGTGTTAGATGTTTTGGGGAGGGC
>NW_016827174.1:0-1693 GCF_001698545.2 Rhinopithecus bieti | reverse complement strand
TTATTTAGTAATAAAGATTATTACTAAATTAATAAAAATTATTATTAATTAATTGTTCAAAAAAAGAGTGAAACTTCATCTCAAAGAAAAAAAAAAATTCCTTTTAAGATCTGTTTGCCTGCCTCATATATAGAAGCCTAGCTTTGAGAGCCTATCTGCAACACCATGTCCTGAAATGAGACACAGCTATTTAACTGAACAGGCTGGGCACAGTGGTCCACACGTGTAATCCCAGCACTTTGAGAGGCCGAAGCAGGAGGACTGCTTGAGGCCAGGAGTTTGAAACCAGCATAGGCAACACAGTGTGATTCCATCTCTACAAAAAATAAAAAACAAATTAGCATGGCATGGTGGCACATGCCTGTAGTCCTAGCTACATGGGAGGCTGAGGCAGGAGGATCTCTTGAATTCAGAAGTTTGAGGCTGCAGTGAGCTATGATCATGCCACTGTACTCCAACCTGTGTGACAGAGCAAGACTCTATCCCTAAAACAACCAACCTACCAACCAACCAACCCTGAATCAACCTATTCTCAGGACTAAAAGCATGATTCAAGAAGATATGGGGCTGGCCGTGGTGGCTCACGCCTGTAATCCCAGCGTTTTGGGAGGCCTGAGGTGGTAGGATCACTTGAGACCAGGAGTTCGAGACGAGACCAGCCTGGGCAGCATAGCGAGACCTTGTCTCTACAAAAAAAAAAAAAATTAAACATAAAAAATAATAATAAAAAAGAAGATACAGAACAGCGCGCTCAATTTTTTTCTCTGCTTCTTCAAATCTATGTTTTCTCCCCCTGTGCCTATTTCTTATCTCAGAACGTCTAACCCAAATCTCTCCATAGCTACCAATTCTACTTTAATATGTGAAACTTTCTGAAAATAAAGTTTCAAATGGGGACTAAAGAAAACCAAAATATTGCACCCCAAAATACACTTCTATGACATATTTTGAGATGGCTATTCAGAGGGCCTGCAGACAGGAATAGCCCTGCAAACTGCCTTTTGTGGAGGACATTTGCATCTGTAGACAAATCTGCATTGATGAAATAAAGAGCCGGGCTTTCTCCACCCCCGCCCTCTTGTCCGATCTAGCAAGGATTGGCTTGTGGCAGAGACAGACTGAGAGTCTGACACCTATGGGAGTCTGATAGACACGTATTCTGAAAGCTGCTACCAGTGATGTTTCTTTCTTTTCTTTTCTTTTTTTTTTTTTTGAGATGGAATTTCACTTTTGTTGCCCAGGCTGGAGTGCAATGGCGTGATCTCGGCTCATTGAAGCCTCCGCCTCTTGGATTCAAGAAATTCTCCTACCTCAGCCTCCTCAGTAGCTGGGGTTACAGGTGCCGGCCACCACTCCCGACTAATTTTTTTGTATTTTTAGTAGAGATGAGGTTTCACCATACTGGCCAGGCTGGTCTCAAAATCCTGACCTCAGATAATCCGCCCACTTCGGCCGCCCAAAATGCTGGGATTATAGGCGTGAACCACTGTGCCCAGCCCAGTGAGGTTTCTTCTGCATAACAAGACCGCCTTTGCTGGTCAGGTCTTTCCTCTTCTCTCCCTCCCATAACCAGTCTTGCTATGCTCTCCTGTTATTTCTGTAACCTCAGGATGGTAAAAACTTCAATCTTCTGGTTCTTTCTTTGAGTTTTCATATTTCATATGACTTCCATTGTATTAGTTTGTTCTTACAC
>NW_016827173.1:0-1074 GCF_001698545.2 Rhinopithecus bieti | reverse complement strand
ATTAATTCCAAGTAAATTTCAGACTTAAAAGTAACAACAAAAATTCTATATATGTATTTGCTTATTCTCTAATTTTATTATTATTATTTTTGAGACAAGGTCTCGCTCTGTTGCCCAGGCCGGAGTGCAGCAGCGCAAACAGGGCTCACTGCAGCCTCGACCTCCCAGGCTCAAGTAGCACAGACTACAGGTGTGTGCCACTATGCTTGGCTATTTTTTTTTTTTTTAATTTTTTTGTAGAGATGAGGTCTCACTATACTGTCTAGGCTGGTCTCAAGCTCCTGGGTTCAAGCAATCTTCCTGCCTTGGCCTCCCAAAGTGCTGGGATTACAGTCTTCAGCCACTGCACCCAGTCAAAATTCTACAATATTAAGGAGAAAATATAGTATAATATTTTTCTGGCCTTGGAGTAATAAGGAATTTCTTTTTTTTTTTGAGACGGAGTCTCACTCTGTCACCAGTCTGGAGTGCAGTGGCACAATCTTGGCTCACTGCAACCTCCACCTCCCTGGTTCAAGTGATTCTCCTGCCTCAGCCTCATGAGTAGCTGGGACTACAGGTGCGCACCACCACGCCCAACTAATTTTTTTGTTTTTACTTGAGACAGGGTTTCACCATGTTGGCCAGGCTGGTCTCGATCCCTTGACCTTGTAATCCACCCCCACTCGGCCTCCCAAAGTGCTGAGATTACAGGCATGAGCCACAGGTGACGTGGATAGTGGCTGTAAGCCCAGCACTTTGGGAGGCTGATGCGGGAAGATCATTTGAGGCCAGGAGTTTGAGACCAGTCTGGGCAACATAGTGAGACTCTGTCTCTACAAAACAACAACAACAACAACAAAAATTAGCTGGGCATGTGGCACATACCTGTAGACCCAGTTACTTGGGAGGCTGAGGCAGGAGGGTTGCCTGAGCCCAGCAGGTTGAGGCTACAGTGAGACATGATCACACTACTGCATTCCAGCTTGGGTGACAGAGCGAGACTGTTACTAAAAAAAAGGCATAAAATGAAGGACAGATAAATTCAATCACATTAAAATTTTAAATTTCTTTTTTTTTTTTTTTTTTTGAAGA
>NW_016827172.1:0-507 GCF_001698545.2 Rhinopithecus bieti | reverse complement strand
GTTATAATTAATTTCTCATTTTCTTCTATTTTCAGATCTTTACTTAAAATAATATCAATCATATTATTGTTCTCTATTAGTTAAAGTATATTCTGAAAATACAATATTTGTAATGGATTATGGAACAAGAAAAGCACGGCTTTTTGAAATGGGTTTTCTCACAAAGTGTCAACCTAGTAATAGCTGCTTTTGCAATTTAAATTCTTTGTTTTCATATATTTTGGTGAGAAACATATAAATATGCACAATTTTGAAGATACTAGGAGCCCATGGTATTGTGATCAGATAAAGCTACCTAGGTTTCAAGTTAACATAGCTGGGCCTAATTGTTGCTACCAGCTTTGTGATGTCCTACAATAAGCTAGGCCTCATCCAAAGTAATATTGAACCACTGATCATCAAACTGAATATTTATCCCCACTTTAGTTAATTTTTCAGCTATCTTGAGAATTTCCACTCTAGACAGTTGTTTTATACTATATACATTATATCTTTACAACTTAACAA
>NW_016827171.1:0-1075 GCF_001698545.2 Rhinopithecus bieti | reverse complement strand
TAACAGACTGATGGTTCCCATTAGTCACATAAAGCTGTAGTCTAGTACAGACGTCCTTAGAACTGGAACCTGGCCAGGCTAGGGTAACACTTCTTGTTGGCTGAAATAGTTGAACAGCTTTAATATACAATAACTGTTGCATTATTATTTCAGATGATAAATGTGGTCATAAGTAAGAAATAAATGATTGAGTTTAGTCTTTTATTTCACTGTCCTTTGGATACGTGCCTCTTATTCTGGAGGCAGGAGTCCCATGGATGTGATCATGAACATGGTTGAGGAAGATTTAGGAAGACTGCAACAGCACACTACCTAAAGCAGGTCTTTTACTCCATCTTTTTTTGCTACTTACCCTGGCCTCCCACTTTGATAAACTTAAAATTCCCTACTTGATTTGTCTTTCAAAACTACATATTGAGGCTGGTTGCGGTGGCTCACACCTGTAATCCTAGCACTTTGGGAGGCCAAGGCGGGCGAATCACCTGAGGTCAGGAGTTTGAAGCCACCCTGGCAAACATGGTGAAACCCCGCCTTTACTAAAAATACAAAAATTAGCTGGGTGTAGTGGTGTGTGCCTGCAATCCCAGCTACCTGGGAGGCTGAGACAGGAGAATCACTGGAAACTGGGAGGCAGAGGCTACAGTGAGCCAAGATCACACCACTACACTCCAGCCTGGGTAACAGAGCAAGACTGTGTCTCAAAAAACCAAACCAAAACAAAAACAAAAAACTACGTGTTAAGACAAGAAACAGACTGGGCGTGGTGGCTCATGCCTATAATCCCAGCACTTTGGGCGGCTGAGGCGGGCGGATCACGAGGTCAGGGGATCAAGACCATTCTGGCTAACATGGTGAAACCCCGTCTCTACCAAAAAAATACAAAAAATTACCCGGGCATGGTGGCGGGTGCCTGTAGTCTCAGCTACTCGGGAGGCTGAGGCAGGAGAATGGGGTGAACCCAGAAAGCAGAGCTTGCAGTGAGCCGAGATCGTGCCACTGCACTCCAGTCTGGGCGACAGAGCAAGACTCCGTCTCAAAAAATTAAAAAAAAAAAAAAAACAGGAAGCAAATTAAT
>NW_016827170.1:0-1641 GCF_001698545.2 Rhinopithecus bieti | reverse complement strand
TCCTCATGCTGCCTCTTCCTGCTGGCTTTATTCTGTGTTTGACTTGAACGTTTAGTCAAATCCTTTCCAGATTTCCATTTGATTTCAGTGGACTTTGAAGATGCATCACCACTCTCATTCAGATGAAATTCTTTGGAGAGAACTTTATTTCAAAGTAAAGATTTTCATCAAAATAAAAATCTATTCTGTAACCTGATTTAATATATTCAAATTCTGTCACTTCAACTCTGGTCAAATAATGCAGTGCCTCTTCGTCTTCCTCCCCAAGCACTGCAGACACTTGTGGATGGTTGACAAATGTTGTTACCCAAAAATTTGGGATTTTGGCGATCAATTCTGATCTCTTTTGAAAAAATGGTTGGCGGAGTTTGTTATATTTCTGTTCTACTTTCAAAATCTCCTCACTGGCTTGTTCATTAAGTCTATTTCATTTTATACTTCATCAATGTGTTCAATTGCTTCTTGCTGTTCTTTTTCTCCCTTCTTCGACAAGCCTGCAGAGGCTAATGTCGACTCCAGTCCCAGAGCAGGCAGCGGTCTTGGCAGCTGGGATCACAGGCGCCCACCACCACACCTAGCTAATTTTTTAATTTTTAGTAGAGATGGGATTTCACCATGTTGGCCAGGCTGGTCTGAAACTCCTGACCTCAAGACCTCAGACTCCTGGTCTGAAACTCCTGACCTCACCATGTTGGCCAGGCTGGGCTGAAACTCCTGACCTGGACTCATCTGCCTGCCTCTGAGTCCCAAAGTACTGGGATTATAGGTGTGAGCCACCGCACCCAGCCCAAAGTCTTTTTATCTATAGTAAAAAGATTATTTTTATTATAATGTTTGGGAGGCCGAGAGAGGTGGATCACTTGAGGTCAGGAGTTCGAAACCAGCCTGGCCAACGTGGTGAAACCCTGCCTCTACTAAAAATACAAAAATTAGGCGGGTGTGATGACAGGTGTCTGTAATCCTAGCTACTTGGGAGGCTGAGGCAGGAGAATTGCTTGAACCCAGGAGGCAGAGGTTGCAGTGAGCTGAAATTGTGCCACTGCACTTCAGCCTGGGCAACAGAGTGAGACTCTGTCTTAAAAAAAAAAAAAAAATCATATTTTTGGAAGACCAAACTTTAAAGTAACCATCAATTGGGAGCTATGTAGTAAAATGGGGGCCAGACCAGGTGACGCACACCTGTAATCCCAACACTTTGGGAGGCCAGGGCAGGAGGATCTCTTGAGGCCAGGAATTCAGACCAGACTGGATAAAGCAGGACCTTGTCTCTAAATAAATAAATAAATAAATAAACAAACAAACAAACAAATGTAGTGGGAAAAATGAATCAACTTATTGGAGTTGTAAGAACATGTAAACCGGCTGGGCGTGGTGGCTCATGCCTGTAACCCCAGCACTTTGGGAGGCCAAGGCGGGTGGATCACCTGAGGTCAGGAGTTCCAGACCAGCCTGGCCAACATGGTGAAACCTCGTCTCTACTAAAAATACAAAAATTAGCCAGGCGTGGTGGCAGGCACCTGTAACCCAGCTACTTGGGAGGCTGAGGCAGGAGAATTGCTTGAACCTGGGAGGCGGAGGTTGCAGTGAGCCGAGAGGGCACAACTGCATTCTAGCCTGGGTGACACAATGAGACTCTGTCTC
>NW_016827169.1:0-2309 GCF_001698545.2 Rhinopithecus bieti | reverse complement strand
TAAATACTGCAAAAAAAAAAAAAAAAAAAAAAACTTTAGGCTACCTGTTAGAAATTTGAAAACATTCTAAAAATATTATTTGCATTTTTGTCATTGCAAAGTTTATTCAGTATATTACTGACTGTAAGGGAGACACTTCGTATTATTTCCTTGGCTGGGATAAATTGGGCCCCTCCCTTTTTCATTTCTCTTACCCCACTCATCTCATCATTCACAGTGTCTTGTCTCTTTGATCTTTAATGGTTTCATATGTGTGCTTTCTTGCTGCCATTGCTATTTGAGTTTACATGAAAGGTTTAACCTTCTAACTGATTTAAATTTTCTCTCATCTGCCACTTTCAAGCTGCATACTTATCTCAGAGTCTTCTTTATAAAATATCACTTTCATCATACAGTTCTCCTTAGAAATATTGAATTAATTCTATCTAGTTGATGTATACAGATCAAAATCCATGGGCAAGATTGTCCTCAAACTCCCCATACAAGCTTCTCCTTCTCTATCAGCACCACCTCAGACAAGCTTGCTTCATACTTAACCCACTTCTTTTCCCTGCTCTGGAATTCTGCTCCTCCTCCTCCCTCCCTCCTATTCCAACACTTACCCACACTTCAGTGTCCAGGTAAAGTCCCACTCTCTTCCACTGGACATTAATGACGCTTTTCTCCAAATTCATATGACACACATTCACATTTGTAACTTAATCCAAAGATAATTGTTAGCATCCCTAACAGAATTTTAGTATTGATTTCCTCAGGCCTGTGTACCTTGTTTTTCCTGCCTTCCTGGAAAACTCCACAGGGGCTGGCAACTTACTTTGTTTCTCTTGGAATTTCTGCTACTCATCTTTGTATTACTCATTTCTGTAAGCAGTTTTTGATGACATGATAGAACAAATGTGCCTTTAATAAGGGAACAAATATGAATATGACATGGGTGAAAAGAGGTATGAATATTTTAGTACCTCTTTTGGGAAATTACATGCTAAAATGCATATGAAAATATAAAACTGTACGTACTTGAATCACTCTATCACTTTCACATTAACCTGTTTTATTTCCTTCATAACACTAAGTACTATCAGAAATGAACTTATTTTATTTTCGCTTTTAAAAAAAATCTACTATATATTTAACTCCCGTAGAAAAGGCTCCATAGAAGATGTTCCTGTCTTCACCACTAAGTTCTGGCATTAGTGTAGTGTCTGGAACTTGGTAAGTATTAAATATTAATTGAATGGATGGATTAATTAAATAAGTTTAGCAGAGTCATACTATGTTAGGATCTTAAGATGGGATCTAACAATAATATGTTACTTGTATTCACTGGGTGTTAAGTTGAAGGAAACAGAAACCCAGAAAGAAAAAAAAGATACTGAGCTAAGTAAATCATATTATAAAGCAAAACCAGGGTACTTATGAAAACATCATCATATTATAGTATCGTGTTAAATTAAAAGTTTCTGATATGGGTCGCATCTCATAAAAGAGTCTTCTCTATACTTATAAAGTACCATCTGTTGTACTGTTCTCTGTGAATCTATCTGAGATTTATTCATTGTGAGGCCACTGTACTTAGAAATTTTAAAAGAGTAAAATGGGGTTTGAAAGATAATATTTGAGAAGAGCAACTAACTCTCAGCTTATTCTTCCGTCAAGATATGGTTTCAAGTAATGTTTGAGTGAGACCCTTTTATAAATCAGAGGTGACATTTTCTTGCTAAGAAAACAGATATAAATGTTGTATTGTCAGATTTTTTTTTAATATTATACTTTAAGTTCTGGGGTACATGTGCAGAAGGTGCAGTTTTATTGCATATGTATACACGTGCCATGGTGGTTTGCCGTACCCATCACCCCGCCACCTACATTAGGTATTTCTCCTAATGTTATCCCTCCCCTAGCCCTCCAACCCCAACACGCCCTGGTGTGTAATATTCCCCACCATGTCCATGTGTTCTCATTGTTCAATTCCTGCTTATTAGTGAGAATATGCAGTATTTGGCTTTCTGTTCTTGTGATGGTTTGCTGAGAATGGTGGTTTCCAGCTTCATACATATCCCTTTCCTGTTTATCTTAATAAGATGACCCCTGGAAGTATAGATTTTAGAAAGCCTTCTTTTCTGTCTTCTCCTACACTTACCCTGTACCTCCATCCTTCTCTCTTTCCATTCCATCCTCTCTTTTATAGATGTACACATGGATACACATACATAACATATACATTTAATTTTATACATAAGTCATATGCAATGAAATTGCTGCAATTTCAGCTATCCCCATCAATGACGCATCTGTGCAAAATATATATA
>NW_016827168.1:57585-85585 GCF_001698545.2 Rhinopithecus bieti | reverse complement strand
CCATAGGGTAGAAGTCCCATGACATTGATCTGAGCAAGGAGATTTTGAATTTAACCTCAAAATTCCAGGAAGCAAACCTAAAAATAAACAAATAAGATTACTTCTAGGTAACTAGGTCAGGCATGATAGCTCACACCTGTAATCTCAGCACTTTGGGAGGAGGAGGCAGGTGGATCACCTGAGTTCAGAAGTTTGAGACCAGCCTGGCCAACATGGCAAAACCCTGTCTCTACTAAAAAAAATACAAAAATTAACCAGGCATGGTGGTGCATGCCTGTAATCCCAACTATTGGGGAGGCTAAGGCAGGAGAGTCGCTTGAACCTGGGAGGCAGAGGTTGCAGTGAGCCAAGATCGCACCACTGCACTCCAGTCTGGACAACAGAGTGAGACTCCATCTCAAAAAATAAATAAATAAATAAATAAATAGAGAGATAAAGACACACAAATATAAAAAATACTGAAGAATAATTAGCATAGGTAATTGTAGAGAAATACTAAAAGTATGACAGAAAAGAAATGTATTTAAAAATATCCACTTCTGAGTTGTTTGTAGATGTAGACACCTGACAAAGAGTTGCTCCTACATTACACAAACAAAAAAGCTAGAAAAACTGCAAATGAATGAATGGCTTGCTCTGAACCGTTTGGAGACCTGAAGTCACAGGGAAGACAACAAATCCAACAACAGGGGATGCAGAAGCCTGCAGGTAATGGAGGCCCCAGGCTTTTATGTACACCTGAAAGACCATGTACACTGGTAAAATTAAACCAAAACTTTTGAAGTAGTACCTGGTGGCTGTCTGTAGGTGGGTGAAGGAGAAGGTGAAACCCTGGAGTCTACAGACATAAGGTTTACACCTTTATTAGAGTGTTTCTAGCAACCCTACAAGGCCTGTCAGGGAGGACGGGGTAGAATCCTGAGAATGCTTCCCCAACAGTGCTGATGGGGAGGGACCACTATCCCACCCACTGCTACAATTCTGGAGACATAGCTTTCCTGTCTCTCCCATAGAATACAAGGCCCAATGTGCAGAGTAAGAGCATCTAAACATGAGCCAGAGGGAACCATGAAAAAACTCACAGCAGCTGATGGTGGAGAAACAAGGCCAACATCCACATCTCTGCACAGATGCATCTCCCATAAAGAAACTGAAGCCTAGCCAGGAGCAGGGCTTGTGCTTATAATTCTAGCACTCTGAGAGGCCGAGGCAGGCAGATTAATTGAGCCCAGGGGTTCAAGACCAGCAACATGGTGAAACCTTGTCTCTACAAAAAATACAAAAAATAACTGGGCATGGTGGCACATGTCTGTAGTTGCAGCTACTTGGGGGGCTGAGGCGTCAGGATCGCTTAAGCCCAGAAGGTGGAGACTGCAGTAAGCAGAGATTGCGCCACTGCACTCCAGCCTGGGCGACAAAGTGAGACCCTGTCTCAAAACAACAAAAACAACAAATAAACTAAACTGTTAATTTACAGGGCACTGTTGCAGACCTACTTCCACTGGGATCTAAAAACATGGACTAGGAGCCTCTCTACTACAGGGGGAGAAACAGAAATGCACCCTTGTCCCTGCATTGCATCTACAGGAGGGGCAGGAACATCTTTAAATGTCAGTCACCACACACCCCAGTTGACAGTGCTGTCTGAGGCTTCCTCAGAACATCAGAGATATCCTCACTCCTTCACCTCCTGTCACCAAGTTAAAAAACATGGAGTTGGCCGGGCACAGTGGCTCATACCTGTAATCCCAGCACTTTGGTAGGCCTAGGCAGGTGAATCACCTGAGGTCAGGAGTTCAAGACCAGCCTGGCCAACGTGGTGAAACTCTATCTCTACCAAAAATACAAAAATTAGCCGGGTGTGGTGACACCTGACTGTAATCCCAGCTACTCAGGAGGCTGAGGCAGGAGAATCGCTTGAACCTGGGAGGTGGAGGTTGCAGTGAGCCGAGATTATGCCATTGCACTCCAGCCTGGAGAACAAGAGCAAGACTCCATCTCAAAAAAAAAAAAAAAAAAAGCAGTAAAAATCAGAGTAAAATACAGCTGTGCACGAGACCATCTCTGATAAAAGGCACCAAGGGAAGGCATAGCAAACCTGGGAGATATCAGCAAAGTATCCTGAAAAGGATTTCAATTCCTTGGTGCTCAGAAGGTTATTGCTGCCATAACAAATTTCAATCCCAACCTACTTCTCATCTACATGACCACAGATGCCTACACTAAGGCCTATCTGAGGGAAAACTGCTCATCAATAACCTAAAAACTATTTATACTGTTTCATACAACATATACTACTGCTTTTAACAAAAATTACAAGCCAAGCCATACCATTTTGTTTTAATGTGAGATCTTTATTTGTGTGAGAAGCAAATAAAAAACTGTGAAGGACAGAAGAAAATAAGCCATCAGGTAAAGGGGTCAGAAGAAATTAGGCATCACAAAACCTAGGCATATTGGAAATATGTCTAAATTTGTAAGCAAATGGGGAAAAGGGGGTAACAAAATAATCAGAAAATTATAAACTAAACAAGCAAATTTGTAAAAGAGTCAAATAGAAATGGAATAATTTCAATATATATTAATATACAATGTACGAGTTAAATATTAAATTAGACTGAGTTGATGACAAGAGGATTAATGAACTGGATTAGTGAATTGGACTATTGAAAAGAATGAATGTAGCCAAATACAGTAAGAGAAACAAAATAGTAGCAATCTGAATGTAATTATACATGTATAAGTACAGAATGAGAAGGAACAAAGCAAAATTATTTTACTTAAGTCCATACAAATAATAAATCACACTAATAAAATAATTATTTTCAAATTTTGAAAATTAAAAATCAGACATAAACTCATAAATGCAGAAGTGTGCTGTGTCTAAAAGAAAGCAATAAATAAGGATATTTAACAAAATAACAGGCAAACTGCATAACACCAAATAGAATGAAGACAATTAAAAGCCATGAGAAGGAGAGAGAACCTACAAGGTGAGAGTAAAATCTCCACAGCCTCTGCAGACCCAGAAAACTGAGAAATAAATATTAAGAGTTCTGAAAAAAAGTTATTGTTCAACCTATAATTGGATACATAGCTAGCATATTTTTAATAAATAAGGGTAAACTAAATTACCTTAAAAAGTAAAAAAGAGAGAGAGAGAAAAAAAGGGAGAGAGATTGTATTTACCAACAGGAACTTCTTGAGTGTACACTTCAAGAAGATAGAAAAGTTGTCTTATAGAAAAATTAGGGAATCAAAATTAAAGATAAAGAACCTGTAGACACAGGAGACTGTAGGGGTGGACATTGAATTCAAGAAACCACTAAGTCTTTGGCAGCATAGGTTTCAAAAGAATTTAGATAGATTAAAAGTGTCATTAAATTATATATCAAATCATCTACTTCTTGTATAATTTAACTAATGTCAAAATAATCTATTTTCAGACTATTTTATAATTAATTTATTAAAATTTATATTTATATTGCACATTATGCAAAATTTTGATTATTCTTTCATCAGAACTAGTAAGTGTGAAAGGGCTGACAGTGGAATAGAAACTGCCTGCAAGCCTCTGGACACTCACAATGACTGAGTCATAAGCCAATAATAGAGATGAGGAGGATGAGATAATCAGGTCCACCCACTATGTGACCACAAAGCAACTCACCAGCAGCAGGATGGTCTGGGTGGCCCTTTTCTCTGGGGAGGTTCTTGGAGAGAGGTTGGTTCTATGAAGGTATTGGGATGGTCTCTGATGCCTGGACAAGAGAATTACCATGTATGCACTTGAGAGCAGCATGATTGCTACAAAGAAGACATTCATAAACAGTGGCAGCATGAAAGACAGGCTCTTTATAATGTAGTTTATGGAAGAAAGTGAGCTGTATTTACTGATACTTAGCATATCCATGTTGGACCCATTAGAAGAAACCACAGTGGAGGAGAGCAGGTTACTACTGAGAGACAAACTGAGAACCCATAGGAAGAAGGAGTGAAAGATGTAACCTGTGAACTTCTGTTCACTCCTTGCAGACCAGGAGGTGCCAGGGCTGACGGCGACGGCATGGCTCATGCTCAGGAGGCAGGTGGTGCAGATGGAGAGGCTCCCCATCACCCTGTGCATGTAGAAGAATGCCTTCCACTTGAAGTCTGTCTGAAAATACAGTGACTCAAACAGGTCTGGAGATGCCAAGAAGATCACAATGAGGAGCAACACTAAGTGGACAAGGGCCAGGTAACAGGTGATGAGGTCAGTGGGCTTACGCCTCTGATCCTGAAGGAGGGAGAAGATTCGGAAGAATGGGAGGAAGTTGTTGGCTGTGAATCCAACACCAGCTTGAAAAAGAAGGGCAATTGTTAGTCATACCTTAACTGGAACATGGTCATCTTAATGAAGAAGAGGAATTATATTTTATGTATCTGAAAAAAAGCAATAGACCTCTTATCATCAATGTGAGTTATTGTATAGTCAAAACTATTAGCAACCTTATCATTTTAATTTTACCCATTTATCTTGATTAACCCTGACTATCTCATATAAAATTTTTAAATGCAGCCTGAGTATTATATTTTACAACAAATAATTCATATATATATCAAATATCAACACATCTACAATCACACCTATGTATGGTGCACATTATCTATACTCATATAGTACCTGTGGCTCACTCCTCAAAAAGCATTTCTTTCTGTATTTTTTGTTTAATTTTAACCACCCATAATAACATGCATATAAAATAAATCATGGATGCTTTTACCACTGAAATGAGGTAAACTTTATGCTAATGGAAAAGAATCACCAAAATTTTTTTGAAAAAAGTTGCATTGAATTGATCCAATATCCCATCACTCTAATGCTTTTCTTATTGCCTCCCTCTTTCATATTTAAGTACCCTTCTAATTACATAGGGCTTCTGCTAATGATGAAATAATCTATCATGAAGTCAGATGCTTATTAACCTTGACACCATCTGTACTTAATTTTCCTTTGTCTTATTAGCTAAGATATTCACAGGATCTGGGGTTTAGGATGTGAACATTGCTGTACTAACTGTATCTTTTCAAAATGGTCCTGGTTTTCTTGAAGCTTAGTTTTAACATGGTACTCCTTATCTAAACCCTCATCATCTCAGAAAGGAATTACTAAAACCCTGCTTTCAATTTTCAAGAGAACGAACAAAACATTTCTCAAGTTTATGGCATCCATAATTTCACATTAAAATGCTTATGTGAAGATCTTTTACTTGAGCCTTCACTTAATACAGGAATACCCTCCCATGCCTTCAAAAACACTTTGCTCTTCAATAATAAAGGCAATTTTCTTCATATGTTAATTGAAAGATCTCTGTATCAAAGTAATTTTCTGAAATTTTACTGAATAATTTAAAAATTGTTCTCATGTTAGTTGCTCTGGATGCTGGCGTTATTATTTTATTAAATCAATTCAGTACTGGCATAGAACAATTCAGCTGTTTAATACTGAAACAAAATCCATAGGCACTCTGTTTTTCTTCTGAGATGTAAAAGTGTTCAATTGTTTTCAAAGTCACTTAAAACTACACTAGTCCCTAAGTGTAAATATGTAAGGCAATGCAGATTATGTGATAGTTTGTGTTTTTGGCTCAAACTCAGAAAATAATGGCTGAGGTAGGCATTGCTCTAAGACCACTTAGAAAACTGCAGCAAATAATTTTTACTTTTTATCCAAGCACTTAATCTATTAAAGGGACATATTTATTTCGACTTACAGATCCAACCAATTGATAGTTCTCAACAATATACATTTGCACACTCAGTTGGAATCTGTTGCCATATTGCACTCAGGAGAAACACCAGAAGAATATCGACAGGAAGTCTTAATGATCTTCACATTATAAGGTTTGCAATCCAGTACAAGTAAAGCAAAATTTGGGTATGAATCACTAACATATATGGAATTATTTAATAACTATGTACCAGAATCTTTTTATTATTATTCTTCAGGAATTGTAGGCTATCTAACAAAGAGGGAGAATAAATGTAATAGAAAAAGTACCATAACTAATAATTTTAATATTTTCTCTTTTACCCCAAAGACATCCATCTTACCATTTTCATTCATGCCCCCACTCTGTAAATGACTCTCACACTCTTATGTGACCTTCACTCAATGGGACTCTAGGTCATTGGTGCTGAGCCTGGACACTGAGGAGGGCTACGGTTCTTGTGGATTGAGATCAACAGATAAAGTACAAGAGTATTAAATATGAATTTCACATAAGTAAAAATAGTGAGTATATATATATGTGATATATAATAATAGTTATGCATAGAAATGCTACATGCAAATGTTTAACTATTTTATAGTTATATTAAAAAGTTATTTGTTTTCTTTCTGAATATTAAACTTAACTGTATGCTCTGTATTTTTTTTTGCTGACTCTGGCAATTCCAACATAAAATAATCATGAGACCTGAAAACATGGTGTACCACTGAGAGAAATTAAATAGAAGAAAACAATCCATGAGGTCATATAGGTTGATCTGAGTGTAAGAATTGGGTCCTATTTGCTACAGCACACACTTAGAAATCCAAATGCAAATCTCAGCACTCACTATGAGATCTGGCAACTAGCTTGCCTTTGGGTTGAGGGTGAAGCCCCTGAGCACTCTCAGAAGACAGGTAATACAGATAAAGTTCATCTTCATTATTCTCACTTTCATCTCAGGATATTCTTAATACTGTAAGCCCCAAAGGATATGCACAATCATGGATGTTAGGGAAAACATCCATCCTTTCAATGGACCAGTAACCAAAGGTTGATTATGAAGTCAATGGGCTTGATCAGACATCAGAAAAAAAGATTGTCATGAGAGAAAGAGTTATTCACAAACCTGTCACTATTTTGCATTACAGAATATGCTATTTTGGACAAGATAAAGTTTTATTAAATCGATTTTTTCATTATTATAATAATATTTACTATTTAGAATTGTATTTTTTATATGTTTTAATAGTTTTTTTACATTCTTCCTGACATACATTTTGCATAAAATCCATATCAGAAAATAAATAACACCTTGTTTTATTTTACCAGTTTAATAATCAAAACATCATATTCTCATCAATTTCACCATATTCTATGAACAGTGTCCTAAAACATATTACTAGCCATCAACTATGATTATAAAGAATGAAGAAATTATGAGAATTGTACATGACTTAGTTGGTAGGGCAGTAGGTCTTTTTATTCACTGGCAATAGTTGGTAAACTGACAAACACAGCTGGCAACATCAGAAAAGGGAGTCACCTTGTCCAGCTAAAACAATTTTATAAAATCATTTGTGTAACGTACAAATGACAAAAGAATAATTTTGGCAAGTTCCAGATACCACTGAGAAATGAAACTGGAATGCATCTACTATTCTAATGTAATTTAACTTAGCAAGAGTGCAGATGGTAGCACAGGGCGCACTAAGTGCAGATATTCATGATCTCAAGACATTTTATTTTCACCTCGTCTGAGAAAAAAACATGGGAAAAGAAAGTGTCACTGCAGAGGTAGGAAACAAAAACAAACAAACAAAAAAAAAACCACCCTGGCAGGACATGATCACTAATTCTGAACTTTAACGTTTTGGAAATCATAAAATTATGTGTGCCAGTGCATTTGTTTCTGATTACCAAACTCTAAAATTTTGAGCAAAATATAGGACTTTTTATCCTAAATGCTTTCAAGGTATTTTACCATCATATCCCTGTGTATCAGAGTAACAGAAAAATTATACTCATATTAACTGTGTCAAATATTGTATTAAGAAGGAAATAGAGGGCATGCCTTTCTGCTCAGGTACCCTAATCAGGAACAATTAGGATCGATTAAGACTCATCTTTTCAGACATCTTCCCTCTTCTACATGAGTACAGCGCTTCTAACATGAACACATTTAAGAAAAACTTAAAATTCTCTTATGGTACAGATAAGTTTGCTACTGATCGAATTTCTTAAGGCTTTCATGCCTTTGTGAGTAAAAAATGGACAGTTTCTGTCATTGTCGTTTTATTTCTTCTGTTTGCAACAGTGTCTTGGTTTCATTCTCTTTCATTTTAAAGATACATAGACACTAAAAGGCATTAATCTTATTAAATACAGAAAAGGTTAACTTGTGAATTTCAACAATTGAGTTAAAATTACTTGTCACTTTTGTGACTATATGTCTAATAGGGTTAACTGCAATTTAAACTTTTCAGAAGAATAAAAGAGATACTAAATTCAGAAGATTTTCTAGTAAGAGAATGCTAAGTTATTCACTTCCCAAATTATTATTCTCTCCTAACGAAACAATCTTATACAAGTGAATACACACATCTTATATGTTTTAGATCATTTAGAAAATCTAAATATCAAACTGAATTTAAAGAAATATTTGAAATTGTACTGGATATTACCAGCCTCTATTCATGTAAGTTGGTCACTCACACTATTGAGTTTTAATTTATAACAAAAAAATGATGGTGCCAGATAGTTTGTGTTATCAAGAAAAAAATCCTTCTAGTAGCAATTACTGTAATCCAATAAAACATAATGTTTTTTATGGTCATCTGCTAAATTATTGGTATTGTGAAATGTTGAAAATATTTTATGTTATGACATCATTATTTAAATAGTGCTAAAGTATTAAAATATATTGAAGTATCTCTAAACTTTAAAAAAGATATATGATTATTCTAAATTAGTTCCACTTGTTGTGTGTTGAAAGATAGAATTCTTCATAAGTATATAAAATACTTTGTCATGCTAATTTATTGTAATCAAAAATAGTCTAGTAAAGTTTCAATTCAAATATGATACTATAAAATCACAAATTTCATTACATGAGTATGTAAATTTGTGTGTTCATAATATTAATAACATTTATATTTTACCTGGAAATTCTTACTAATTCAGTGAGAAGTAAAAATAAAATTATGAGAGAATCACAGACACAATGAAGAAAATCCTACCTCTTCCCACCATTCACCTGAGTCTTGAGCACTCACTAGTAGTGAAGGAGAAAGCAGAGTCTTGGAGTGATTCTGTGCATGTGGATTGTGGTCGCTGAGACACGGTTCTAAGAAAGAAATGCTGCCAGTTTGTTTCCCTTCAGGCCCATAACTGTGTTCTCTCAGCAGCTGCAATTGAAACGTTCTGAGCAAGGACCTATCCTAATTGAGAAAAACACTGTGATTAGCCAGATTGAGGTTGAAGCTGAGCTTCAATTATCTGTGTACCTTCTGGTCTCTGAGTAAGAGGAAAGACAGCAAATCACAAAGGGGACATTTACTTACTGAAAGTGGGGAAGTGGAAGAAATTGGAGAGGCTGTGTGGTCAGAGGTGGAGCAGTGGAAGATATGGAAAGAGTCAGCCTTCTGCATTTGTAGAAATCACAGGGAGTTATTGAGACAGTACAGACTAGGACATTGCCTTTGAAAGAATTTTATTTGGCTCTGCAAGGCACACGGAAGTTGCTGGCATCATGAGACAAAAGTTAGGTTATTTTAAGAAAAGTTAAGAAAAATACAAAAACACAACAAAACAAAGATGTCTACTAAAATGATGTTGGCCTACAAGAAGAATAACTCCATTGTTTAAAATGTTTTTATATACATAGGTCAAGTTAGATATAAATATTATGATCTTCTAAATGTTTTCCTTTAACTCTTGACTTCTAAATTCTATTGTCAAAAGTACCAGCAAAATAATTACAGAGATTTAGAAAACACTGGTTATGTTTTATTTATTGCAATTTCTGTTGTATCATTAACTAAAACTAGAAATATCCTAAATTCCCAACAAAAAAAGACAGATTAATTGTGGCAGAGTTACAAAATAGAAAACTCTTCAGCCAGAAAAGCATTCTGAAGAATGTTTATTAATGTAGAAAAGAAATTCAGAATATGTAAAATGAAAAAAGCGAACAAAACAGTGATATAGTATTTTGTCATATTTGAATAAAATTACATTCACATGTATGTAGAAAAAGAAAGGTGATATGCTGAGATGTTAACTGTAATTTTTTTGAGTTATAGAAATAGACTATAGTAAGCATATTAAAATATAGATGTTAAAATATATTCCATATTTTTATTTGCGTTTTCCAACTTTTACTGTGCATGTATTGCTTTGTAATTACCATAAAATCTATTTTAATTCAACATTAAGAACCTTGTTTGAAAATAAGGAAACATTGCACCTATTAAGATAATAATCATTTCCTTTCGAAATGTAAATAAAAATTTGGTGGTTTCATCCTTGGCATTCCAAGGGAAAGGACCATCCATAATGCACAAGTTTGTTTCCCTGATCCTCAATAGAACGGCCCAAAGTAGCAGTCAGGGAACCACTAAAAATGAGTAACTTTCTTAGTTCCCGCCAAAGATGTACCTTCTTTTTTTTTTTTTCCTTTTTCCTATTTTTTTTCTTTTTTTTAGATGGAGTCTCACTCTGTTGCCCAGGCAGGAGTGCAGTGGTGCGATCTCAGCTCACTGTAACCTCTGCCTCCCAGGTTTAAGTGATTCTCTTATCTCACCCTCCTGAGTAACTGGGATTACAGGCGCCCATCACCACACCTGGCTAATTTTTATGTTTTTAGTAGAGACAGGGCGTCACAATGTTGGCCAGGCTGGTCTCGAACTCCCGACCACAGGTCATCCGCCCTCCTCGGCCTCCCAAAGTGCTGAGATAGCAGGCAGAGCCACTGTGCCTGGCCAGCACTCCTAAACAGTGCTTTCGACTTGGCATTAGCACTTCCTCTGAGGCTGGAGGGGATGTCTTCCATGGATAACCACCAGGTACATCCATTCTTCCTCACTGATCCAGCCTTGCCTTCCTTCCTCTGCCTCTTCCCACGGACTGACTTCATTCCTCTCTGGCTTAATTTGGGGCATACATGCTTGTGCCCATTGCTCTGATGCGTAGGCTTGGGTAAGGCTGATACCAAAAAATATTTAACCTCCACAATTATGCATCATTCTCGCCATAACTATCTCCAAATTCAAGGGCCAGACATGCATTTTTGAAACATCTCAGCAGCTCTCTCCTGCCACTTTTTGTGCTTCTTAAGAGTCAACACGGCTTTTCTTTTGTGAAGTGGAAGTGGAGAGTCCAGCCCTTGTTATGGCAATGAAATTTCCAGGAAGGAATAAATCATAGGAATTTAAGGTTGTGGGGTGACATTGTCCTGGGGTGCAACTTCAGCGCAAGAGGCACATGTGATAGCCTGCACTCTTCACAAATATTCATGCTGGGAAAGATAAAGAAGAAAGAAGTAACATCCCAGATCAAAGAAGACCAGGGTGGCAGAACCACCCAATGTCATGTGTGAGCCTGGGATGGATCCTTTGCCAGGAGAAAAATAAATATGGCATAGAGAGAAATATCACATAAAGAGAAACATAGCATAGAGAGAAATATAGCATAAAGAAAAATATAACATAGAGATATAGCATAAAAAGAAATGTAGCATCAAGAAAAGTATAGCATAGAGAGGAATGCAGCATAAAGAGAAATTCAGCATGTTGGAACCTCTGGCAACATTTCAAATGTGGTAGGCTGCCATGTGATTAAGGCATTAAATCAAATTTTGTGAATTCGAAAGTTGTAGTACAGTTATCGTAAGATATTGATTTTCTTTTGAGAAAATAACATTGAAGTATTGGTTGGGGAGAGACAGAGAGAGGGAGACAGAAAGGAATAGAGAGAGCGTGAGAGAGAGAAAGAGTGAGACACAGAGAGAGAAAGAAGGACACACACACAGATTGGAAGAGTAAATATGGCAAAATGTATAATGTTGGTGAATCTAATAAAGGTCCTTTGTATATTTTGTAACTATCCTTGTAACTATTCCATAAGTTTGGAATTACTTCAAAACAAATTATCGTTTGTTTTGTTTGAAAGAAGCATGTGTCACTTCATAAAGCACTGACACCTGCTGTAAACAGCATGAATTGCTGATGAGGCAGATCAGATTCTTATTTGTTGTGCAGTCAATCAAAGAACCAGGCATACCTGCATGGTTGGAGATGGAGGACAGATGGACTGATATATTCCAGCTACAGGCAGGAGGTGTCTCCTAAGAACAGAACCTGCCACTTTACTATGCTCCCAGATTAAATTAGACACTTCTCCACATATATTAGAGGCATGTATGTGTATATATGATTCTTCTCATCATGCATTAAAGAAATGATTTTACTTTTACTTTGCCATCCCCTGAATTATTTTTCTCTTTTCTCTAGAGTAATATATTTCAAATGTGTCCTGTAAATTGCCTTTCTGAAATAATAGTTGTTGCGATGTTAAACAATATTGTGGTTATGACAAAGACATTTTCAAATTAAGATTTTATGACACTGACTGATGCACTGCCTTCTGCACTGAGGAAGCAACTCAGATTCTGATTTTAATACCCGAATACCTACCATTGTGGGGGACAAGATGGCCTTAACACAGTGCAGTGACTACTGAGAGTTTGGAGCTACTGAAAAGTTGTTGCATGATTTACTTGGCTTTTAGTTTCAGAGCATGGAAAATTATTTTGGAAGTTTGTTTTGATTTTAGAAAAGATTTTAATGACTTTTCCCTAGAACAAGTTTCTTTAGATCTAAGACAAATTGACTTTACTTAGAAACATATGGCTATAACAAATGCTATGGGAAAATGGTGTAAAAAATGGTTGATCATTTACAGAAGTTACATGGTTCATGTCTGTGCACCCAAGACATAATGTGACCAGTATGCATCATATTTAAAATCTGTCTTTATGTGGCACCTCTCTTAGAACATGACATTTCTATTTATTGTCTCATGTTGTTACCATGTGTGAGTCAATTCGGCAGTTTCTGTTACCTGGTGCTTTCAATTTAAATGAACAACTGTAATAACAGATTTTCTTTTCTTTTCTTTTTATTTTATTTTATTTTTTTGTGAGACAAAGTCTCACTCCATTGCCCAGGCTGGAGTGCAATGGTACAATCTCGGCTCACTACAACCTCCGCCTCCCAGATTCAACCAATTCTCCTGCCTCAGCCTCCTAAGTAGCTGAGATTACAGGCATGCATCACCATGCCTGGCTAATTTTTGTATTTTTAGTAGAGACAAGGTTTCGCCATGTTGGTCAGGCTTGTCTTGAATGCCTGACGTTAGGTGATCCACCCGCCTCAGCCTCCCAAATTACTGGGATTATAGGCATGAGCCACCTGGCCCGACAATAATAGCTATTTTTTTAATAGAGCCCATAATGTACTCAGCCCTGTGCATGATGTTTGAGATTCTTTATGTACAGCTTTTGAGGTATAAGATGTCCAAGGTCATAGAGTTTGTCAATGGAAGGACAACTTTTAAAACCCAGGTTTGTTTTTTTTTTTTCTGGTTTCCCTCTAATACCCTGCCTTGCTCAGTGATTCAACAGGAATACTGTAACTTTCAGTTTACAATGCAGCCTTTAGTCTACACAAGCACATTTTGGGCAATGGCATATTTGTGTTGATACCATAAGTCTTTGAGTATTTCCCTTGCTTTGTATATTCTTCTGCAACATAAAGCTGAACCTGGAACTTAATTTTAATCTTGGAGTACCAAGAAAAAAACATAAAACTGTTACAAATCTACTTGCATGTAATTGACTATTAGAGAAAATCAAAATGTCCACTTATTACACAGATTTTAAAATCTGTCTTTATTAGTTCATTTTCATACTGCTATAAAGAACTGTCAGAGACTGGGTAATTTATAAAGAGGTTTAATTGACTCACAGTTCAGCATGGTTGGGAAGGCCTCAGGAAACTTATGGTCATGGCAGAAGATGAAGGGGAATCAAGGCACCTTCTTTACAAGGCAGCAGAAAGGAGAAGTGCTGAATGAAGTGGGGACAGCCTTTTATAAAATCATCAGATCTCGTGAGAAGTAACTCACTATCACAAGAACAGCATGAGGGAAACCGCCCACATGGTTCAATTACCTCCACATGTCTCTCCCTTGGCATGTGGGGATTGTGGGGATTATAGGGATTAGAATTCAAGATGAGATTTGGGTAGGGACACAGAGCCAACCATATCACCATCCATAATATTAAAATCACTAATACTAAATTGTGTTCTTATCACACACTGTATGAGTTGTCAGATTTTGGAATATCTTGCTAGACGTTTTCTCAGTTTTTAACCTATATGCACATTTTGTTGAATACCATCTAACCAGGTGCTTTGTGCATGGCATATGTAGCTTAATATCATATTTTCTTATTTTTAAGAAATAATCTTAAATGCTAAGCAAGGTTAAAAAAGAATAAACACATTTCAAGTTGAATTAGGAATACGAGTATACCTTTATTTACAAGTGTTACCATGCTTTAATTGAGGCAAATTATGACATGCCAAAAAGAACAAACAAAAAAAGTATAAACAGGAAAATTCATCAAAGAACTGACTGTGCATTTGGACTAAATCAAGCTTAGCTAGTGGGAACAGGGGCTAACGACTCTTCACTCTCTACTCAGGCCCCTTTCCTCAATTCTGTTCCATTATTACAGATTGTATACTGCTAGTTATTCTAAGTACATGTGATGCTTGCCTTGAATGGATTGAGTTCCTGACAGCAGACAGTTAAGAGCACACTACCATCACTCTACTAGAACCGTTTGAAGTGGTAAATTCTCAGTGTTGGCTTTACATAGAAAGGGCATCAAAGACTCTGAAGACAGTGTCATTTCTAACACATAAATGTGGTTTTTTTCTAAAGAGGTCCCTCCCCATTATTCCTTTCTCATGGCTTCAAACATTAGTTATACCATCCCCAATCCTAACATCTCCCCTGTATGTGAAACTCCTATATCCCACTGACTATGTAACATCTCTTTCCGAATATCTAACAGCTTCTCAGACTTCTGGTCTCCCTCACTTTGATCTTGCAAGCATGCTTCACCCACCGTATTTCTCTATAGCAAACAGGTTTGTCCTTTTCTTCCTCAGACCAAAATCCTTGAAGTCAACCTTGACTCTTTTCATCCTACAGCTTACCCATCAGAATATCCCATGAGTTCCACATTCAAGATATGTGCATACAACAGCCATGTATCACCATCTTTCTCTGCTTTTATTAGAGCAGTAGCTTTCTTGCTGGTATTTCTATAACATTTTCCCCTTGTCCCTGTTGCCTAGAGTGTATTCTCAACACAGCCAGCATAATCCTTTAAAGACATAAGACAGATCATATCACTCCTTGGTTCCAAACACCTCAAATGATTCCATTTCACTTTGTGTAAAAGCCCAAATCCTTACATTCATTCATAAGACAATACAAGATCTAGTCCCCAACTCCACACACTTCACCTCTGTCTTCTGTCTCCCCTTCATTCACAACGCTGAAGCTATGGCCCTTCATGGGGTACCTTGAATTTGCTGAGCACATAATGCCTCAGGGCCTGTGCAGGTTCTGACTTCCCTTTCTGGAACACTCTTCCTCAACTTATCTGCATAGCTGGCTCTCAGTTTTTCCAGGTCTCTCCTCCAATGTCATGGTATTAATGAGGTCTTTGCTGGGCACCATATATAGAATACTAGAATGGCCACTCCTACCCTGGCACTCATTGCCCTCTTCATCCGCTCTATTTTACTTCAGAGCATTTACTAGCATCACATGTACGTTGACTTGTTTGTTCCTGTCTTCTTCCCAAACACACCAGAATATAAAGTCCCTGAGGGCAAGACTTTGTTTTGCTCACTACTGTATTCCCAGAACCTAGAAGAGAGCCTGTGCATAGCTGGCACTCAGTACATACTTAATGATGAATAAATGAACCACTGAAGATTGAAGGTCCCTATCCTTTTGTGACTGCTTGAAAGTATAATTAGCATCTGAAGGGGTGGCCTGCCCCTCCACACCTGTGGGTGTTTCTTGTTAGGTGGAACATGAGACTTGAGAAAAGAAACGAGACACAGAGACAAAGTATAGAGAAAGAAAAAGTGGGCCCATGGGACTGGCGCTTAGCTTACAGAGGACCCGCTCCGGCACCGGTCTCTGAGTTCCCTCGGTATTTATTGATCGTTATCTTTTCGGAAAAGGGGAAGTGGCAGGACAATAGGATCATAGTAGGGAGAAGGTCAGCAGAAAGACACATGAATAAAGATCTCTGTGACATGAATAAGTTTAAGGAAAAGTGCTGTGCCTTGATATGCATATGTAAACATCTCCATAAACCTTTTAGTGCATAAAGAGCAGCATTGCAGCTAGCACGTCCCACCTTCAAGCCTAAGGCGGTTTTCTCCTATCTCAGTAAATAGAACATACAATCGGGTTTTACACGGAGACGGAGACGTTGAATTGCCCAGGGAGGGGCAGGAGACAGATGCTTTTCTCTATCTCAACTGCCCAGAGGCCTTCTTTCCTCTTACACTAATCCTCCTCAGCACAGACCTTTCACGGGTGTCAGGCTGGGGATGGTCAAGTCTTTCCCTTCCCACGAGGCCATATTTCAGACTATCGCATAGGGAGAAACCTTGGACAATACCTAGCTTTCCTAGGCAGAGGTCCCTGCAACCTTCCGCAGTGTATGTGTCCCTGGGTACTTGAGATTAAGAGAATTNAGCAGAAAGACACATGAATAAAGATCTCTGTGACATGAATAAGTTTAAGGAAAAGTGCTGTGCCTTGATATGCATATGTAAACATCTCCATAAACCTTTTTAGTGCATAAAGAGCAGCATTGCAGCTAGCACGTCCCACCTTCAAGCCTAAGGCGGTTTTCTCCTATCTCAGTAAATAGAACATACAATCGGGTTTTACACGGAGACGGAGACGTTGAATTGCCCAGGGAGGGGCAGGAGACAGATGCTTTTCTCTATCTCAACTGCCCAGAGGCCTTCTTTCCTCTTACACTAATCCTCCTCAGCACAGACCTTTCACGGGTGTCAGGCTGGGGGATGGTCAAGTCTTTCCCTTCCCACGAGGCCATATTTCAGACTATCGCATAGGGAGAAACCTTGGACAATACCTAGCTTTCCTAGGCAGAGGTCCCTGCAACCTTCCGCAGTGTATGTGTCCCTGGGTACTTGAGATTAAGAGAATGGTGATGACTTTTAACCAGCAAGCTGCTTTCAGGCACTTGTTTAACAAAGCACATCCTGCACAGTCCCAAATCCATTAAACTTTGAGTCACCACAGCACATGTCTCTTGCAAGGACAGGGTTGGGGGCAGGGTTACAGATTAACAGCATCTCAAATACAGAACAAAATGGAGTCTCTTATGTCTACTTCTTTCTATATAGACACAGTAACAGTCTGATCTTTCTTTTCCCCGTGGCATCCTTGGAACTATTAATAACACTCAAATTATATTAAAACCCAATAAAAGACATAAATGTTTTCTATCAGAAAACAGCACTCAGTAAAGACTCATTCATCAATGTCATGCTTCACTCCTCCATACATATACTTTATTAATTGAAAACCCTGGCCGAGCGCGGTGGCTCACACCTGTAATCCCAGCACTTTGGGAGGCTGAGGTGGGTGGATCACGAGGTCAGGAGTTTGAGACCAGTCTGACCAACATGGTGAAACCCCATCTGTACTAAACATACAAAAATTAGCCAGGCATGGTGGTGCGTGCCTGTAATCCCAGCTACACAGGAGGCTGAGGCAGGAGAATCGTTTGAACCCAACAGGAGGAGGTTACAGTGAACTGAGTTCACACCATTGCACTCCAGTCTGGGTGACAGAGCAAGACTCCATATCAAAAAAAAAAAAAAAAAAAAAAAAGTAAGGACAAATTTGAAAACCCTGTAAATTCAGAATTTGCAAAGTTGCATATATTTTAAAATATATAAATTAAATATACATATTTAAAATTTGTTATTTCCATATTTTAAATTTTATATTGTCTCATATATATCAAGTAGATAAGTTAGGGATGGCTTGAAAAAAATAAAGTTATGAGGACTCTAAATCATTCCTCCTTTAGATCACAAAGCTTGGTAAGAGTCAGCTTTTTACAGCCTAAGTCCCAGCCACTGTGGAAGCCTCTTTTGAGGAAGGAGAACTCCAGCGAAGGATCGGCCACCTCTCATTGCTGTTACACACTAGTGTCCCAAAAATAACGTATCTCTAACTGATCACACAAGTTTAATAACCAACACATATTTGATAGATTTAATTATATATTTATTTTCATTCTCATTCCCAGAAATGGCAGTCTTAATTCCGACAGTGTCAGTGTTAAAAATCAGCACTTGTTCTTGTGTCTGAAACTGACAAGTTTCATTTCACCCATGACAGCCTACTGTTGTCACATAGAAAATATGATTTGAACTTGGATCATTGATGTGAAAAGCAAATGTCACTGCTTGGAGGGGCCAAGTATATAACATCCAGTTAGGCAGAAATCACTGTAATAATGTCTCCTTTTTATTAGAGTAGTGAGTGTTGTCAGGAAATAATATTACCACCCCTCATCTTCAAAGGCCCCCAACACTGATACGTACATCACTGAACACATCCTTCCCAACGGTATTGTAGCATTTACCTTCAGTTTGACTGAATTGTATGAAAACTATGGTTTGCAGGGACTTATTTAAAGTTATATCGTTAGCCAGAATGTATGTATAACAGAAACATATTTACAAAATTGTGTAATAATTCATAGTACAGCTTGAAACATTTGGTGTCAGGTTAAAATCAGTTAGTTTTAGACTGAGTATAACTGGAAGACATGTAAAGTGCATGTTGGTGTACACATGCCGGCATTCATAGGGACAAATGGTATAGGAAATGGGTGTATGGGAGCTTTTAAAAATCAAAAGGAGACAAAACTAAATTCGCACTGTTAGGAGAACTTACAAATAGGAAATGTTCATAATTACACGGAGAGTTTCGGAGAAGAAAAATTTGTTTACAAACTAAAAGCCCTTTCATATCTTTTTCAAAACAGGTCAGCATTTGATTTGCTGGGTGAGGGAGCTCCATTTGTGAAATCCTAAGCCTAAGCAGGACTGCTGAGTTTCTGGTCAGAGCAAGCATGGGGACACACTGGCATCTCTGCAGGTGATGAAGTGCTCCAGGCCTTGAACTGAACGAGTAGGACTGGGTGTTCCTGCTGGGCTTACCAGTTGACCCAGGCTTGCCATGGTATCCAGGATCCATAGAACACATCACCTGCTCCCGCCCACACCTGGACCTGCCTTCTCTGCAATGGACTGGAAGACAGGGGCTGGTCTCCACACAGTTCAGCCATGGAGCATCTTGTCTAGCATTTGCTGCCAGATCCCAAGGCATCTCAAACAGAAAAATGCCGGGTATAAAGAAAGGGACACAGCAAAAACTCTCAACTTTAAAATTTAATTTAAAATATCAGTTAAAGAGGAAAACAGTTCAAAAGTGCTTTTAACCAGTTTATTTTAATTCAAAAAAAATGGAAATATATATTAATTTCCAAGTTTTAGCTGTAGAGCTAAAACTCTTGCTTTTGAGTCTAGTTCTACAGGCAACAGAGACTTTTTTTGGGGCGGGGGGGGGCAAAAAACAACTCTTAACGATCATCTAAAACTTCAAGGTTTTGGTTACTACAGAATAAGGCAAGAACTTAAGACCCATGAAAGCTATCTTTGTGCATGATCCTTCTGCTCCAAAAACAAAACAAAACAAAACAAAAAAAACCCCCACACTATTTACAGTTGTCTTGCTTATAGCTAATTTGGCAGTGATTTTCATTTTTTGCTATTGTTCTATAGTCACACTAACTCCTTTAAAATATTTCATTCATTTTTAGAATATTTCATTATACTACATAATTATAATGACAAACGACAGTACCATAAATAAGTTTGGCATAAAAACAGCTGGCTCAGGAGGAATGCACAGCACACCTGTTGGAAAATTCAACCTTGCAAGATGAGACACCAGGAGAGAAGCCCCAGTGGTGAGTGCTGTCCCACCAGGTGCCTCAGGCAGGGGCACAAGCCACCTGAGCCTGCAAGGTGATTAAGTGGAGCTTGCATTTTTAAAAAAATCTTCCACTACTCTGTATTTATCTATTCTAAATGATTTATAATTCAGCACAAACTTGCTCACTGGGAAACTAGCTATGGCTATACGAGGCAAGAAAGGTAGAGTCTAATAGCAAGAAAGAAGTCTTCCAACATTTTGAAGACTGATCCAGAGACTAGTTGACGAAGACTCACCAGACTTCATCTCTGGAGGGAACATAACAGGCATAATCTTATTCCCTGTGATGCCATGAATGAGGAGAAGGACTGGAGCCCCCAGAGACCTCCTGTCTCTCCCAGCCCAGAACCCCTTTCTCTGAAAGGACTGGTGAAATAGTTTTATTCTACACAAATGAATATCTCTCTGGGGAAATGATATGAGACATGCTTCAACTAATGTCCAGTGCCCCTGCCACCCACAGATGCTACCAGAAGGTAATGGGCATGTGCAGTGTACTCAGTGGGGGAAGCCTCTTTAGGAAGGGCTGTGTCTACAACTCAAGTGAGAGTGTGTCCTACCAGAGCTATTCAGAGGCCACTGCTAGACAGAACAGTATGGGGCACCCAGGTGAACAGGAAGGAAAGGAGAAAAGCAAATGTGAGTTTACTCAACACGGAACATACTCTCTCAGAAGCATAGGCACAAAGTTATACCACTACTTTCCTAGAAATGCTTTCTAGCATGCTGGTGTTCATTTTATAAATGACACATGCTTTTCTCATTTTCTCTCAGTACATCACTTATATGCAGCATTTCTTATCTCTGTGAGAGTAAAAAGATGCTCTTTGATGGAGAGAAATCTGCATTTGAACCATTGATTATGCAATAGTGCATAATCACTCTCCTAATCCCAAAAATAACGTGGTCTAATGAGACCACGAGATGGGAGAGTGGGTTTCTTATGAAGCCCTTTCCTGTCCTTTCTTCCTTACTGGTGCAGCTGTCTTTCTATTACAAAAGTTTTAAGCAACAGAGACTCACTTTGCAAGCCAACCAGTAACTGTTAGGGCATGGGCATGTGACCCAATCACGGCCAATGAGATACACAGGAAAGTGTCTGCCAGGGCATTTTTAGGATAAACTCTTCTTCTGGATAAATCTTCACTCCACTGTTGCTGCATTGGACATTGTCATTGGGAATCCAGTATCAAAGTTCTCAGGCACCAGGTATACGCTAAGAAAATCCTTATAAAATTGGCCCCAGAAGCTTGACATTGTTGAGCCATTAAAACAACACTGGACTCCTTGATGTTGAAAAAAACAAACTTCTATTATCTTGGACACTGCAGGTCAAATATTCTGTTACTTGTGGCAAGAAAATCCTAATTCCATAAGCAAAAATAAAGAAGAAATGGACCACAAATGCTTTCCTAAAACTTAGGAGTTCTAGGAACCACAGACTTTCAGAAAATACACACTTAGCAATATAGGCCTATACATGGAAGTACAGAAGCCGTATAACACACCTCACACCATTTTCCCCAAGAAAATGTTTGGAGCAATTGTAATATGTAGAATTGATCCTAAAAATGCAATTTATAAGGAAATACTAAAATGCAGTCTAGCTCTTTTCAA
Organism: Rhinopithecus bieti; assembly: GCF_001698545.2. Lineage (NCBI taxonomy): Eukaryota > Metazoa > Chordata > Mammalia > Primates > Cercopithecidae > Rhinopithecus > Rhinopithecus bieti. Next base: position 64,010 of record NW_016827168.1, on the reverse strand, counting down.
TGGCTGCAGTGAAGGGGCATAATCTCGGCTCACTGTAGACTCAACCTCCCTGGCTCAAGTGATTCTCCCAGCTCAGCCTCCTGAGTAGCTGGAACTACAGGCATGGACCACCACACCTGACTAATTTTTATATTTTTAGTAGAGATGGGGTTTCACCATGTTGCCCAGGCTGGTCTCAAACTCCTAGGCTCAAGCGATCCACCAGCCTCGGCCTCAAAAAGTGCTGAAATTATAGGTGTGAGCCACTATGCCTGGCCAAATCATTTTAATATACTGTACTACTTAATGAAATCTAAATGTTCAGAAGTCCAGCCTAAACATTTACAAAAATGTTGCAACTGCACTCTCATGCTAATAATGTAAATCATATTCACTGCAGATTTGATTAACGCCCGGAAGATGAGGGTTGTAATCCCGCAGGTGTCCGTCTGCTTTCCTGACTTTCCTTAGTGGCCTCTCTCTCAACAACTCTGAGAGCAGCCGGTCTTGGCATTTCACAGAAAGTCATTCAATCTCTCTCTAAAATTCTTTCAAAATTGGCCAGGCGCGGTGGCTCAAGCCTGTAATCCCAGCACTCTGGGAGGCCGAGACGGGCGGATCACAAGGTCAGGAGATCGAGACCATCCTGGCTAACCCGGTGAAACCCCGTCTCTACTAAAAAAATATAAAAAACTAGCCAGGCGAGGTGGCGGGCGCTTGTAGTCCCAGCTACTCGGGAGGCTGAGGCAGGAGAATGGCATAAACCCGGGAGGCGGAGCTTGCGGTGAGCTGAGATAAGGCCACTGCACTCCAGCCTGGGCGACAGAGCAAGACTCCGTCTCAAAAAAAAAAAAAAAAGAAAATAAACAAAAATTTTCACAAAGTTATCCAACTCATCTTTTAATGTTTTCCTTGAAGAAGACGAAAATGCCACCATCAGTCATGGTGGCTTACACTTATAATCCCAGCGTTTTGAGAGGCCAAGGCTGAAGGATCACTTGAGGCCAGGAGTTCAAGACCAGGTTGGGCAATGTAGAGGGACCATCTTTCTAGTATAATATTATTAAATTTTTTAAATGCAACTATTTCACATATTTAGACACCTTTGTCACTATTGCTCAGTGGAAAGGCCTGTCTTGGTTTAGCAGAATTCCACAGGATGCCCTTTTATTTGATAAAGTGGGAAATACTGGGATCTGGTAGCTCATTCATCTAACTGCTAAAATAATACCACTCATGCGACACTTGGATTATTAACTTTTCAAAGAATTTGAAAGCCAAAAAAATCCATTTAACACTAAAGTTGAAAGTAATTTAAACTGTTTCACATTAAGAAAGCCTGTCAAGGCAGGGTGCAATGGCTCACGCCTATAATTCCAGCACTTTGGGAGACCTAGACGGGTGGATTACCTGAGGTCAGGAGTTTGAGACCTGCCTGGCCAACATGGTGAAACCCTGTCTATGTTAAAAATACAAAAATTAGCTGGTTGTGGTGACACACACCTTCAGTCTCAGCTACTCTGAAGGCTGAGGCAGGAGAACTGTTTGAACCCGGGAACGGAGGTTGCAGTGAGCTGAGACCATGCCCCTGCACTCCAGCCTGGGGGCGGAGGGGAGAAGAGAGAAAGAGAAAGGGAGAGGAAGGAGGGAAGGAGGGAAGGAGGGAAAGAGGGAAGGAAGGGAGGAAGAGAGGGAGGGAGGGAGGGAGGGAAGGAGGGAAGGAAGGTCACAATCCTGTAGTGCTGTAGGTGTTCATGTTCCAGCTTTTTGCCAAAAAACAAAGACATCCTTTCCGTATTACAAACTATTCCCTGACCATGTCACAATCTCTGTTGCATGCATTAAAGCTTTTCGGGTGATGATAGAAAAGGGTGTGTTTTGTTTTATTATTATGGCCTTCAAAAGAGTAGCAAGTTATTCTGCTGTACTTCCAAAAACTGTAGCTGGGAAGAACAATATAGCAGAAAATTATTTTCAAGGACTCAGAAAACAAATGTATGGTACGTACTACACGTTGTCTGTTAAAATAGCCAACCATGGTGAAATCCCTTTGTGGGGAAAAGTAGGAATTTTTACAAATGCAAACGTAATGCTACTTCTCTGGGTATAACCACAGTAACAATGGCACAGAAAAAATATGTCAGAACCAGAGGAAAAATGGGGTTATATGCTCTGAAAATCAAAGCCTCCTATGGATTCTTACTCTGAGAGTGCCTAGAAATAAGAAGGTGAGTTTCATCAATAGCAGCACGAAATGTAGAGTGGGAAAAGCAGGAGGAAAGTTCTAGTAGTGCCCCAAGCTCAGTGGCCCACACTGGTAACCCTAGAACTTTGGGAGGCCAAGGTAGGTGGATTTCAGGAGTTCAAGAGTTTGAGACAAGCCTGGGCAACATGATGAAACCCTGCCTTACCAAAAAAAAAAAAAAAAGAAAAGAAAAAAAAAAAGAGAGAAGAAAAAAGAAAAGAAAGAAAAGAAAAGAAAAAAAAAAGAAACTTCTAGTAGCCACAGAAGTCAGTTGCTTTGACGATGGGATATGATGTCAGAATTTCAGGAGTAACAGAAACAGCAGGAAAGCAGGCAGACAGATGGCAGAGATGTTTGCTGGAACCCTCAAGCCCTAAGAAAGAGTCTTGAATATGTTAACATCACTTTTGAACACTTTAGCGACCACAGCTCTCAGTCTGTGAGGAAAAGTCCTGCTGGCCATTGAGACTGGTGTGACAGACTGTCCTGCTCTGGGAAATGTGGAAGGGCTAAAATGGAAAAGCCTAGGTAGGGATGGTTTGGCTTCCCTGGGCCACATTGGAAGAATTGTCTTGGGCCACACATGAAATACACTAACACTAATGATAGCTGATGAGCTTAAAAAATGCAAACAATCTCATAATGTTTTAAGAAAGTTTACACATTTGTATTGGGCTGCACTTAAAGCTGTCCTGGGTCACATGCAGCCTGCTGGCCGAGGGTTGCACAAGCTTGGCCTAGGGTTTCTTGATGACATGAAAATTGTGATAGAGCATTCAAGCCCAAAGCATTGTTTTTTCACAATAGTTTTGGAGAGTAACCAATTCGCATTTTCTGCGTGGTTGTTCAGGTATCACAAGAAAAGAACCCCTGCGAAGGCGCCAGCTTCTGGGACAACAGCATAAGTCATGCCTTCAACTTCCAGTCCTCTGCAATGAACAAGGAGAAAACAATCGTGCTTCCTGTGGCCACCATGATACCTTTATCACAGCCCATGGGCCACGGAGTGACTTGGGCCTTGTCTGGCTCTTTCTTAAAATGTGCATTTTCACAGCACATGGGGGCAGTTGCCAGTGATGCTTGCTACTTCCCAAGGGAGCACTGATGCATTTCTAATACCAGGATGAAAACCAATACGAGACCATGGAGAGAAGTGACTTCTCAAATGCTAGTGCCTTGCAGATGTTGTGGCTTAATCTGTTTTTTTAAGAGACAGAGTCCTGCTCTGTCACCCAGGCTGGAGTGCAGTGGTGCAACTTTGTCTCCTGCAGTCTTAACCTCCTGGGCTCAAGCACTAATTCTCCCACCTCAGCCTCCTGAGTAGCTGGGACCGCAGGCAAGTGTCACCACACCTGGCTAATTTTTAAAACCATTATTTGTAGAGATGGAGTCTTGCTAACATAGCAAGGCTGTTCTTGAACTCCCAGCCTCAAGCGGTCCACCCACCTTGGTCTCCCAAATCGTCAGGATTACAGTCATGAGTCATGGCACCCAGCCATAGACTAAATCACTGTCCTAGTTGTGACCTCAGGACACCTCAGATTTGCCATGTCAGAGTTTGCATGGTCATCTGGTTTAATGATGATTAAACTGCTGTTGAAGATGCTTCATAGCAGTTCTTAAATTACCATGATGAGACATTAGCAATCGAGGCCCTCAAAGAGTTGCCCCAAATAAGTATAAGACAACAGAGCCTCTCACCAAAAAGATTCCCTCAGACTCATTTAAATACAGAAGGTGGTCGGGTGCAGTGGCTCATGCCTGCAATCCTAGCATTTTGGGAGGTGAAAGTGGGAAAATTGAGCCCAAGAGTTCAAGACCAGCCTGGGCAAAGTAGTGAGACTCTGTCTCTACAAAATGTTCTAAAATTGCCCAGGGAAGGTGGTGCATGCTTGTAGTCCCAGCTACTCAGGAGGTGGAGGTGGGAGGATCCTTTAAGCCTGGGAGATGGAACACAGGAGGCTGAGGTGGGAGGATCCTTTAAGCCTGGGAGATGGAGGCTGCAGTGAGCTGTGATTGTGCCCCTGTGCTCCCACCTGGGTGACAGAACAGAAGTGCCAGCCTAATGTCAGTTCTCAAAGGACAGGGCCAACTCAGGTATTTCTACATCACCATGAAGAACTCACGGGGGTGGTGGGAGGAAGTAGATACTCAAGTCATCTTTTTCAGAAGTTATCACCTGTTTGTTCCAGAAAAGATTAAAATGAGGCATCCCTCTCCTGGTGTCTTCTCCCCAAACTCCTCCACAGTTTTTTTTTTTAAGATTCCAGAGCAAAAACAATAGCAGAGTTGTCATGGTCACAAATAACTGATGGCCACAAATGCATGATTATCAACATAAGATCATTTATATTTTAAAGTGGGGTGTACCAAATTAGTAAAACAAGCATACACAAGTCAACAGAGGTTGCTGTAGAGATGGTCAGCTATACTGCACCCAGTTTTATTGTTTGTCATTGCTTGGAAGTACATTCACTGTAATTCTTCTTCCCAGAGTGCTAAAACATGCATGCACACACACAGGCTAGACAACAGTCGAGTGTCATGTTCCTATAACATTTAGGTGATGCTCTTATTTCATCTGTGCTCTTGGAACCATGAAAACTCAGAGCTGCAGGAACTCTCTGTTCAGAGTATTATTCAACTCATTACTTTTATAGCTGTAGAGAATGAGGTCAAGGCCAGAATGGAGGCTAGGAGGAGGTTCCTTCCTGTTACGAAGCAGGCAACAGAGCAGGAGGTGAGCATTGGGTAAGCCGACATTACCACCTGAGCTCTGCCTCTTGTCAGATCGGTGGTGGCATTAGATTCTCATAGGAGCACCAACTCTATTGTGAACTGTGCAGGTTCTTCTTATGAGAATCTAATGGCTGATGATCTGTCACTGTCTCCCATCACCCCCAGATAGGACAGTCTAGTTGCAGGAAAACAAGCTCAGGGCTCTCACTGATTTTACTTTATGTTGAGTTGTACAATTATTTCATTACTTATTACAATGTGTTAATAATAATGAAAATAAAGCACATAATAAATGTAATGTGCTTGAATCATCCTGAAACCATCTTCCCCAGTCCCTGTCCATGGAAAAATTATCTTTCATAAAACTGGTCCCTGGTGCCAAAAAGGTTGGGGACTGCTGATCTAGAATAACTAACTGATTTCTAGAGTTTACCCTACCCACATAAGTCACTCCTTTGAATGATAGCAATACATTTCCTTTCTTCACTTTTAATTTACTTTATTTTTTGAGACAGGGTCTTAGTCACCCAGAATGGAGCGCAGTGGCACCATCTTAGCTTATGGCAGCCTAGAACCTACTGGGCTCAAGCAATCCTCCTGGCTCAGCCTCCCAAGTAGCTGGGACCACAGATGCATGCCATCATGCCTAGCTAAAATTTTTTTTTTGTGGTAGAGATGAGCTCTCGCTATGTTGCCCAGGCTGATCTCCAACTCCTGGGCTCAAGCGATCCACCTGCCCCACCCAAAGTCCTGGGGTTCCAGACATGAGCCACCAGGCCTGGCTCACATTTCCTTTTCTTTTTTTTTAAAGCTTATGAATATGAATATAATCATATTCATTAGAACTGAAAAGTGAAATGTAGTTTTCTTTTCTGTAAACAGATAAAATTGCTTTTAGGTATATGTTTGAAGAAAGGGTGTGGCTCTGGAGAGAAGATCTAGCTAAAGGTACCCCTACTTCCTATAAGAACTTGGGTAGTATGTCCAGCCTCCTGAGCAGCTGCTCTATCATCTGTGACATAAGAGTGATCAATACCACATCCCAGAGCGTTATCACAGAGGACAAATGAGAATCTACCTGAAAGCCCTTTGTAATTTCTGAAGTCCCATATACATTATTGCTTTGATGAGATTAGAGCAGTGTACATTTTAAAATAATTATTAAAGTATTTTGGTGACTTATGCTTGTAATCTCAGCACTTTGGGAGACCAAGGTGGGAGGATGGCTTAAGCCCAAGAGTTCCAGACCAGCCTGGGCAACATGGTTAGACCCTGTCTCTACAAAAAATACAAAAATTAGCCAGGCATAGTGGTGGATGCCTGTAGTCCCAGCTACTCAGGAGGCTGAGATGGATGGGTCACCTGATCCTGGGAGACTGAAGCTGCAGTGAACCATGCTCATGCCACTGCACTCCAATCTGGACCACAGAGTGAGACCCTGTTACCAAAAAAAAAAAAAAAA
>NW_016827168.1:49883-57123 GCF_001698545.2 Rhinopithecus bieti | reverse complement strand
GGAAGGGAAAGGAAGGGAAAGGAAGGGAAAGGAAGGGAAAGGAAGGGAAAGGAAGGGAAAGGAAGGGAAAGGAAGGGAAAGGAAGGGAAAGGAAGGGAAAGGAAGGGAAAGGAAGGGAAAGGAAGGGGAAAAATGAGGTTAAAGCTGGAGAGAGGGGCAGGAAAGGCAGTAGTGTTACCAAAATAACACAAAATTTGCTGGCTTCAGAACAATTTCCTTTTGGGAAGAGAACAATCCTCTCTACCTCTGCCCCATTACCAGCTGGGCACAGAGAAGCCTACTGCCTGGGAAAGAGAGAAGCAGAAAATAACCTCAGCCAGATTAGTGCTATAGAAAACCAAGACCAAAATGTTGTCAGGTTCTAGGGTAAGAAGAAGCAAGATTCCAGAGCTCTTCAGAAGTTAGGACGTAGATTTTCTATGGCAATGGGAGAAAAACTGGATGGTCCCTTGAAACCCTGGTTTCAAACATTGTTCATTTTAACAATACCAAAAAGCTATATTTACACTTAAGTTTTCTTCTATGGTGTTGTTACATATTGTTTTTACCATTTCCTAGAGTAACTAACACAGGCAGTGATCAGATCAGTGGGGTGGCTGGTGAATGCATGTGGACCATGACCAGCCATGCATTGCATTCTATGGAAACTTTAACTGAAGATCCAGAAATAGTGAGGGGTTACATGCCATTTCTGTAAAGGTCACCCATGTGCTACTCATTTTCCCTGCTTTTCTACTCCCCCTTCTTGTTTTCATCTACCTTTCTCTCTTTATAATTTCTGTATCTCTCTCCCCATCACCTTATTACACTGAAAGAATGAGCAATTTTTAAAAGGTGCAAGAAGAAAAGTTTAAAACATAAATATGCATGCTGACATCCATTTTGTCCAGTTAAAGGAAACTTTTTTTTTTTTTGTAAGATGGAGTCTCGCTCTGTTGCCCAGGCTGGAGTGCAGTGGTGCGGCCTTGGCTCACTACAAGCTCTACCTCCCCAGTTCATGCCATTCTCCTGCCTCAGCCTCCTGAGTAGCTGGGACTACAGGCGCCCACCACCATGCCCGGCTAATTTTTTGTAGTTTTAGTAGAGACGGGGTTTCACCGTGTTAGCCAGGATTATCTCGATCTCTGACCTGTGATCCACCCGCCTCAGCTTCCCAAAGCGCTGGGATTACAGGCGTGAGCCACTGCACCCGGCCCAGTTAAGGAAACTTTTTAAATGATGAGGTTTATGTTGGCACACACGCAAACAAACAAACAACAACAACTACGAAAAACTTATAAGGATTTCACATGATGGATTATCTATTTTTTGGATTTAAAGAATTATACAAATCCAATAGTGTTAAAAGTAATAAGTGTATGTATGTGGATTTTTTACAATCCATGTTCCTGTCGCTTAGTACCTAGGATTAGAAACTTATCAAGGCGGCTTACCAATTCGCCTTTCCCGCAGTTCCTGTAGCGGTGCCTGGGCCACAGGCCTGGCACTTCTGGCTGCTAAGAGTGTGCGCAGGGTGTGCAGGGCGGTCCCATCTCCTGCGGCCTGGAGGCTGTGGCTGCAGCATGGCTGCGCACAAAAAGAGACGAAGCTTTTGTTGATTTCCTAAGTGATGAAATTAAGAAGGAAAGGAAAATGCAGAAGCATAAGACCCTTCCTAAGATGTTTGGAGGTTGGGAGCTGGAATTGAATGGGACAGAAGCTAAATTAACGTGGAAAGTTGCCAGGGAAAAGATTACTGTCACTTTCAACATTAACATGGCATTCCATCAACATTTGACAATGAAAAGGAGCTCTCGCAAGGACAGGAGGTTGAAGAACAGGAGCCTCAATTGACATCCACTCCCAATTTTGTGGTTGAAGTTATAGAGAATGATGGCAAGAAGGCCCTTGTGCTGGACTATTACTATCCAGAGGATGAGGTTGGACAAGAAGAGAAGGCTGAGAGTGACATTTTTTCTATCAGAGAAGTTAGCTTTCAGTCCACTGGCGAGTCTGAATGGAAGGACGCTAATAATACACTCAACACAGATTTCCTGGACTGAGCCTTATATGACCATCTAGTGGATTTCCTTGTGGACCAGGGGGTGGACAACACTTTTGCAGATGAGTTGGTGGAGCTCAGCACAGTCCTGGAGCAACAGGAGTACATTACTTTTCTTGAAGACCTCAAAAGTTTTGCCAAGAACCAGGAAAGTAGACAAACACTGAAAGCTGTAGTATTATGGCAGGTGTTAGCCAGTGAACCAATCCTACTCTGAAGCCAGACACATGTACTTTGAAATGATTATCCTAATATCATGGGGAAAAATGGCAAATTTAAATAATTTCTTTTGCACTGTCATTTATTAGCATTTGTTTTTTTCTGTAAAAATCCATTATTTCTAGATTTTGGTATAACATAATAGAAAATAAAATTGGTTTATCTCCTCCCCAAAAAAAGTTAAGGCAAAAGTTTGAATAATTACTGAGTCAACTAAGCTTCTATCTCAAGAAATGAGAAAAAGAAGAGTAAAGTACTTGTGTAAAAGTTGGGGGAAAGCACTTCTGCTTGCGGCCAAGGTGGAGCAACAAGGACAAGACTTACCTCCTGCTTGAAACAATAGAGCCAGATAAAATACATGCAATGACAGTTTTCAAAACAGTGAACATCAGAAAATGAAGGGCAGTGGATACAAATGAGGTGAGCCTGTTAGCAGTGGCTACTCCATCCAGGTCTGCAGCAACCTCAATTCTTGCCTCCTCAGAGTAAAGAATTTGACTGATGAGCATAAGGCAGAGAAAGAAACCGAGACAAGTTTGAGATTAGGAGTGAAAGAAAATAAAGTACACTTGGAAGAAAGCCAGCTGGGCAACTTGAGAGATCAAATGCACCATTCACCCTTTCACTTGGGCTTTTATACATTGTCATGCTTCTGGGGGATTGTGTCTCTTCTCCCCTGATTCTACCATTTTCCATTACTCTGCATGTATACTCTGCCCATTTGCCCAACTCCTGAGATCTTATTGGGAAGCTGCTGATCACTGTCTTCACGTGTTTCTATCTATCAAGAGACTGCCTTTCCCGTGGGCCCACTGAGACCCATTAATTTTTACTTTATTTTTATTTTATTTGTTTTTGTTTTGAGACAGAGTCTTGCTCTGTCACCCAGGCTGGAGTGCAGTGGCGCGATTTCGGCTCACTGCAACCTCCGTCTCCCAGGTTCAAGAGATTCTCCTACCTCAGCCTCCTGAGTAGCTGAGATTATAGGTGTGCACAACCAGACCCAGCTAATTTTTGTATATTTAGTATGGATGGGGTTTCGCCATGTTGGCCAGGCTGGTCTCGAACTCCTGACCTGAGGTAATCTGCCTGTCTCGGCCTCCCAGAGTGCTGGGATTACAGGAGTGAGCCACCACACCTAGCCCAATTGCTACGATGTAACAATGGCCTGACCATCACCTGATGGTCACCTGACATTCCTGGGGGTGGGGAGTCTCTCTCATGTCTGCCTGACTACTTATTGCTCATGTCTGCCTGACTACCTACTACAACAAGTCCTAGGAATTTCCAGGTTCCGTGCCTTAACCTATTTTCCAGCCCACTGCTCAGGGAGGAGAACCCAGGCAGAGCCTGGCAGACTCCCCAAATTGAGGAGACAGAGCTGAGAGTCCAGAGAGACCAGCACAGCTAGAGTTCATAAGACAGAGAATCAGAGACGAGAGAGCTGCTGACAGAGAACCCTAGAGACTGGCAGAGGGTCCTCCCAGCATCTTCAGCAGAGTATCAATCACTGCATGTGTATGAAGACACTACTTGAGGCTGGGGCAAGAGCCATCCAAAAGGATTGTAGGAAACGGTGCTGAGCACTCACTCACACAGGGTGGGTAACAGTGACTGATCTCGCCAGCCAAATTAGAAATGCTCATAATTCACAGGTCATTGGATACAGAACTCAACAAATCATGAAAACAAGATCTGAAAGGATCAAACTGTTTCTGAGAAAATAAAATGTGTCACACAACCAAAGCAATCTGCAGGTTCAGTGTAATCCCTATCAAAATACCAGTGATGGCTGGGTGCAGTGGCTCAGGCCTGTAATCCCAGCACTTTGGGAGGCCGAGGAGGAATGATCTCTTGATCCCAAGAGTTCAAGACCACCCGGGGCAATATAGTAAGACATTATGTCTATGAAAAAATCAAAAAAATAGTTGGGTGTGGTGGTGCACAACTGTGGTCCCAGCTACTTGAGAGGCACTTACAGGAAGATCACTTGAGCCAGGGAGATTGAGGCTGCAGTGAGCCGTGATCATGACACTGCACTCCAACCTGGGCAACAGAGTTAGACTGTGTCTCAAAAAACAAAAAATACCAAGGAGGCCAGGTGGCTCATGCCTGTAATCCCAGCATTTTGGGAGGTTGAGGTGGGTGGATCACTTGAGGCCAGGAGTTTGAGACCAGCCCGGCCATCATGGTTAAACCCCATCTCTACTAAAAATACAAAAGTTATCTGGGTGTTGTGGTGCACATCTATAGTCCCAGCTTGTCAGAGGCTGAGGCACAAGAATCACTTCGACCCAGGGGGCAGAGATTGCAGTGAGGCGAGATTGTGCCACCGTGTTCCAGCCTGTGCAACAGAGTGAGACTCTGTCTTTAAAATAAAAAAATATGGCCGAGGGTGGTGGCTTATGCCTGTAATCCCAGCAATTTGGGAGACCGAGGCGAGTTGATGGTGAGGTCAGGAGATCAAGATCATCCTGGTTAACACGGTGAAACCCTGTCTCTACTAAAAATACAAAAATAAATTAGCTGGGCGTGGTGGCACGTGCCTGTAATCCCAGCTACTCGAGAGGCTGAGGCAGGAGAATTGCTGGGACCCATGAGGCACAAGTTGCAGTGAGCTGAGATGGCGCCACTGAACCCTACTCTGGGCGACAGAGCGAGACTCTGTCCTCAAAAAAAAAAATAATAATAATAAAATAACAGAAATAGAAAAAACAATCCTAAAATTTATATGGAATCACAAAAGATCCAGAATATCCAGTCTGTCCCTGGATCTAAGGAACAAGACAATAAAAAAAGAGACTCCTAAAATCCAAGAAATCTTGAGCAAAAAGAAGAAAGCTGGAGGTATCACATTAAACCACATCAAAATTTATCATAAATCTATAGTAACCCAAGCAGCATGGTACTGGCATAAAAACAGACACATAGGCAAATGCAACACAGAATAGAGAACCAACAAATGCATCCATGTATTTACAGCCAACTGATTTTCTACAAAGGTGCCAGAAACACACAACAGGGAAAGGACAGTTGCTTCAAAAAAATGGTCTTGGGGAAAGTGGATATTCACATAAAGAAGAATGAAATCAGACCTTTGTCTCACATGAGACACAAAAGTCAAATCAAAATAGATTAAAGGCTTACATGAATGTCCTGAAACTACGAAACTACTAGAAGAAAACATAGGGAATAAGTTTCAGGACGCTGTTCTGGACACTGAATTTTTGAATAGGATCTCAAAGGCAGAAGCAATGAAAGCAAAAATAAAATGGGATGACGTGAAACTAAAAAGCTTCTGCACAGCAATGGAAATAATCCACAGAATGAAGAGACAACCTACAGAATGAGAGAAAATATTTGCAATCCATGCATCTCTGAGGAGTTAATATTCCAAATATGTAGGGAACTCGACTCAATAGCAAATCCAATTCAAAAATGGGGCCATGGTGGTTCTTGCCTGTAATCCCAGCACTTTGGAAGGTAGACGCAGGATAATTGCTTGAACCCAGGAGTTCTAGACCAGTCTGGGCAACATGGTGAAATCCTGTCTCTACAAAACAATACAAAAAATTAGCTAGGCATAGTGGTTCATGCCTGTAGTCCCAGCTACTTGGGAGGCTGCCGTGGAAGGACCACTTGAGCTCAGGGGGTCAAGACTTCAGTGAGCCATGATGTAATCATGTCACTGGCATTCCAGCCTGGGTGACAGAGTGAAACTTTATCTCAAAAGGTGGGGGGCAAAGAACCAAATAGACTTTGCTCAGAAGAAGACATATAAATGGCCAATATGTCTATGAGAAAAATGCTCAACATCACTAATCATCAGCGAAATACAAATCAAAACTGCGATGAGATATCACCTTGCACCTGATGGAATGGCTATTATTGGAAAGGCAAAAGACAACAAGTGTTGGTGAAGACGTGTTGAAAAGGGAACCCTTGCAGGCTGTTGGTGGGAATGTAAACTAGAGTAGCCATTATGGAGGCTACATATGGAAGAACGTATATGGAGGTTCCTAAAAAAGTTAACAAAAAAACCACCACATGATCCAGCAGTCCCACTACTGGGTATGTATCTAAATGATATAAAATCAATATGTTGAAGCAATATCTGCACTCCCATGTTTATTACACCACTATTCACAATAGCCAAGAAATAGAGAAACAAATGCATCACAGAACAAAAGCTCCAGGTTACCTACAGGAATACAAAAATATCCACCAATCAATAAAGTAAAATGCACAATGTGTGAGATCCAATCCAAAGTTACCAGAAATGCCTTTGCAGGGAAAAAGGACCCAGAATAAGGAACATAATCAATCAATCAAAACTGACAAGGATGTTAGAATTAGCAATGAAGGATATTAACACTGTCATTATAACTTTATGTGTGATACTGTGATAGAAGAAGTATATATTTGGTCTTAGTTCCTGGTTCCTGGCACAAAACTCTTGTAATTTCCTGAATGACGAGGTGAGAGGATGATCCTGTTATTCATAATATGCCTCTTTCAACCATTCCTGAGTTTATGCTAATGAGATGACGCTCAGTGGGCCCCTAGATATCTTCAGATGAGGGCTGTTTGCTAGCCCCACCCTGGGCCTCTGGAAAGGGGAGAGGGTTTGGAGATTGAGGTAATCATCAATTTCCAGCCAATGACTTAATCAGTCATGCCTACATAATGAAAATCTATAAAAATCCCTGAATGAAGGGTTTGGAGGGCTTCTGGGCTGGTAAACACAGCAGTGTGCTAGGAGGGTGCCCCTTCCGTATCTAGTCCTATACATCTCTTCCATTTAGCTGTGCCTGAGTTGTATCCTTTATAATAAATCAGTAATGCTAAATAAAGTGTCTTCCTGAGTTCTGTGAGCCATTCTAACAAATTACGAAACCTGAGGAAGGGGTTGTGGGAACCCCTGATTTATAGCCTATTGGTCAGAATTATGGGAGGTCTGGGGTTTTCTTTTATTTTATT
>NW_016827168.1:21909-45992 GCF_001698545.2 Rhinopithecus bieti | reverse complement strand
ATGGTATTGGGGTGGGAGTTACCCGATTTTCCAGGTGTTGTGTATCTCAGTTCCCCTGGCTAGGAAAAGGGATTCCCTTCCCACTTGCACTTCCCAGGTGAGGCGATGCCTTGCCCTGCTTCAGCTCTCGCTGGTCAGGCTGCAGCAGCTGACCAGCACCGATTGTCTGGCACTCCCTAGTGAGATGTCCCCAGTACCTCAGTTGAAAATGCAGAAATCACCGGTCTTCTGTGTCGCTCGCGCTGGGAGTTGGAGACTGGAGCTGTTCCTATTTGTCCATCTTAAAGTAGCTCTGGGGTTTTCAATTGGTGTCTCAAGTGGAGGCAGTTTTGTGTGACCAAGTCCTTAACTTGTGGGTTCTGACACCAATGCCAGGTAGTTAGTGTCCAAATTGAATTGAACTGTTGGATGCCCAGTTGGTGTCTGGAGAGTTGGAGAACTGGTTGTTGATGTGGAAAAATCCCACACATTTGATGTCAGAAGTGTTCTGATGAGAAACAGTTCAGAGTATGCCATATATTAAAAAAGTTAAATAGAGACATTGAGGATATAAAAAATACATTGAATGGAATTAATAGCACATTAGACATTGCAGAAGAAAATATTAGTCAACTTGAAGACATAGCAATAGAAACGATTGAAAACAAAACACAAGGAGAAAAAAAACTCCACAAAAATGAAAACAGCATCAATGAGCCATGGGACTTCAAGCAGCCTAATTTGTGAATAATTTGTATCCATGAAGGAAAACAGAGGAGAGAGTCAGAAAAAAAAAAAAAAAAAAAAAAACACATGTGAAGAAATACTCACCAAAATTTTTCCATGTTTGGTGAACACCAGAAACCTACAGAGCCAGAAGGCTTGAAGGACCCCAAGCACATGAAGAAAATTACACCAAGGCATACCGTAATCGAATTGCTCAAAACCAGTGCTAAAGATAAAATTTTAAAAGCAGACAGTGGGAAAAATGGAACATGCTATGTACACAGAACAAAGAGAAGGATGACATCATATTTCTCACCTGAAACAATGCAAACAAGAAGACTGGGAAGCAACATCTTCAAAGTATTAAAAAGAAATAAAAAAACTGTCAACCTACAATTCTATACCCATGACAATATCTTTCAAAAAATAAGGTGAGTCTGGGCATGATGGCTCATACCTATAATCCTAGTGCTTTGGGAGGCTGAGGTGAAAGGATTGTTTGAACCCAGGAGTTCAAGGCTGTAGTGAGCTATGATTGTGCCATTGAACTCCAGTCTGGGTGACAGAGAGAGGCTCTATCTCTTAAAACCAACCAAACGAAAAAGATGAAAGAAAGACATTTTCAGACATACAAAAACAGAAAGAATCACCAGTAGATCTGTACTACAAGATATGTTCAAGGACATCTGTCAGACAGAAAGAAAATGATACCAGATAGAATCAGGAATGAAAAGCGCTGGAAATGGTAACTGCATGAGTAAATACATATTATTATTTTTCTTATTATTTGAGTCTTTTTAAAAGCTAATTGACTGCTTAGGCCAGGTGAAGCGGTTCACGCCTATAATTCCAGCACTTTGGGAGGCAGAGGCAGTCAGATCACTTGAGCCCAGGAGGTTGAGACCAGCCTGGGCAACATGGCAAAACCCTGTCTCCCCCCAAAACACAAAAATTAGCCAAGCATCGTGCTATGTATCTGTAGTCCCAGCTACTCAGTAGGCTGAGGTGGGGGGATCACCTGAGCATAGAGAGGTCAAGGCTCAGTGAGCCACAATCACACCACAACACTCCAGCCTGGGTGACAGACTGAGACCCTCTCTCAGAAAAAAAAAAAAAAAAAAAAAAAAAAGATAGCTATTTAATAAAAATCGCAAATGGAATTTTTCAGGTTTGTAACCATGAAAAGTAAAATGCATGATACAATCAGCATAAGGCTGAGCAAAGATCAATGGAAGCACACTTAAGGTCTTATACTATATGCAAAGTAGTAATATCACTTAAAGGTAACTATGATAACTTAAAGGTAATACTATAACATAAACAATCAATAAATAAAACCAACGTTTGGGCTGGGTGTGGTGGCTCATGGCCTGTAATACCAGCACATTGGGCGCTGAGGTGAGAGATCACTTCGCCCAGAAGTCTGAGACCCACGCCCCCTGGCAACATGGGAGACACGCTCTCTACAAAAATTCAAAAAATTAGCTGGGATGGTAATAAATGCCTGTAGTTCCAGCTACTTTGGAGGATGAGGTGGAGAATCACTTGAGCCCAGGAGGTCAAGGCTGTAGTGAGCCATGATTGCACCCACTGGACTCCAGCTGGGAAACAGAGCAGGACCCATCTCTAAAAATTAAAAAAACTGTGTCAGACCTCTGAAAACAGTTGATATGGTTTAGATTGGTCCTCACTCAAACTCTCATGTCGAATTGTAATCCCCGTGTTGGAGGAGGGGCCTGGTAGAAGGTCGTTGGATCATGGGGGCAGATTTCTTCCTTGCTATTCTCCCTGATAGTGAGTTTCTCATGAGATCTGGTTGTTTAGAAGTGGTGTGGACATGTAAGACGTGCCATGTAGACGATGTGCCTGCTTCCCCTTCCACTTTCCTCCATGTTGTAGGTTTCCCATAAAGGCCATCCCAGCATGGTTCTGTACAGCCTGCCAAACTTAATGAGCTAATTAATCTCTTTCCTTTTATGAATTACCCAGACTCGGTTTTCTCTACATCAGTGTGAGAACAGACTAACACACTGGGTTAAAAGTTTACAGGAACTGATGCCCATCGAAAAGTCATCTTCAAACTATATTGTGGCATTTTCACTTGATCTTCCCCCCACTGTCTGGCCCTGGCACAGTTGGCAGTCTTGGTCTGGCCTGAAAGCAGCCAGTTTCCGTCCCTCCCTTGAAACTGCAGGGAGCAGAGGATTTTTATTCACAAATTGCTGTGTACCTGCTTTCTTTCTCTTGTTTTGTTTTGGTTTTTTAAGACAGAGTTTCCTCTTGGTTGCCCAGGCTGGAGTGCAATGGCATGACCTTGGTTCACTGCAACCTATCCTCCCAGGTTCAAGTGATTCTCCCTGCCTCAGCCTCCCAGTAGCTGTGGTTACAGGTGCCCGCCACCACGCCAGGCTAATTTTTTGTATTTTTAGTTGAGATGAAAGTTTCTCCATGTTGGTCAGCTAGTCTTGAACTCCTGACCCTCTACTGATCCACACCTCAGCTCCCATAGTGCTGGGTTACAGGCTGAGCCCACCACACCTGACCAGTGTACATGCTTTCTATTTGTCCACCTGTTCTATGTTCCTTTATTCTCACCTTCTTCTGGATTAGTATTCTTCATTCTCCTCTCCCCATTTGTCTGAAACATACTTTTTCTGTTCTTTAGTTTGCTATCAAACTATTGATTTATCAAAATATTGGTCTAGGCCAGGCACAGTGTCCCACACCTATAATCCCAGCACTTTGGGAGGTTGAGGTGGGTGATCACTTAAGGCCAGGAGTTTGACACCAGTCTGGCCAACATGGTGAAGTCCCATCTCTACTAAAAATACAAAAATTAGCCAGGTGTCGTAGCACACACCTGTAATCCCAGCTACTTGGAAGGCTGAGCTGGGAGAATCACTTGAACCCAGGAGGCAGAGGTTGCAGTGAGTCGAGATCCTGCCACTACACTCCAGCCTGAGCAATAAAGCAAGACTGTCTCAAATTAAAAAAAGAGCTGGGCACAGTGGCTCACACCTGTAATCCCAGCACTTTTGGGAGGCCAAGGCAGGTGAATAATGAGGTCAGGAGTTTGAGACCAGCCTGGCCAACATGGAGAAACCCCATCTCTACTAAAAGTACAAAAAATTAGCTGGACATAGTGGTGGGCACCTGTAATCCCAGCTATTTGGGAGCCTGAGGCAGGAGAATCGCTTGAACCCAGGAGGCAGAGGTTGCAGTGAGCCGAGATTGTGCCACAACACTCCAGCCTGGGGGACAGAGTGAGACTGTCCCCCAGGGAAAAAAAAAAAGAAAAGAAGGAAGGAAAGAAGGAAAAAAAGAAAAAGAAGGAAGGAAAGAAGGAAAGAAGAAAAGAAAGAAAGAAAGAAAGAGAAAGAAAAAGAGAGAGGAAAGAAAGAGAAAAAATAAAGAAACGAGAAATGAAAAAAACAAAATATTAGTCTAATGTAAAATATTTTAGAGGATGCATAGTGTGACTAGGTGCTGTGGCTCACACCTGTAATCCTAGCACTATGGGAGGCCAAGGTGGGAGCATCACTTGAGACCAGGAGGTCAAGACCAGCCTGGGCAAAATGGTGAAACCCTACCTCTACAAAAGTACAAAAAATTAGCTGACTGTTGTAGCATGTACCTGTAGTCTCAGCTACTCATGAGGCCGAGGTGGGAGGATTGCTTGAGCCTTGGGAGGTCAAGGCTGCAGTGAGCCATGATAGCACCACTGTACTCCAGCCTGGGTGACCGAGCCAGACCCTGCCTTAAAAAAAAAAAAAAAAAAAAAAGATGCATAGTGTGTTTGTCTGTTCTGCATTGCTATAAGGGAATACCTAAGGCTGGGTAATTTATAAAGAACAAAGGTTTATTTTGGCTCACAGTTCTGCAGGCCATACGGAAGCATCATGCCTTCCAATCATAGCCAGAGGTGAAGGGGAACCAGCAGGTCACATGGGGAGAGAGGAAACAAGAGAGAAAGGAGGAGGTGCCAGGCTCTTTTAAACAACTAGCTCTCCTGTAAACTCATTACCACTCATTACTCGGGGTAGGGCACCAAGCCATTCATGAAGAATCCACACCCAAGACCCAAACACCTTCCACCAGGCCTCACCTCCAACATTAGAGGTCACATTTCAACATGAGATTTTTGTTTTCAGGCATGTTCTTGCTTTGTTTGCTCAGGCAGTGGCATGATAACAGTTCACTGCAGCCTTGACCTTATGGGCTCAGGTAATTCTCCCACTTCAGCCTCCAGAGTAGCTGGGACCACAGGCATGTGCCACCACACCCAGCTAATTTTTGTATTTTTTTCCTGTAAAGATGGGGTTTTCCATTATGCCTAAGTTAGTCTCAAAACTCCTGGGCTCAAGAAATTCACTCACCTCAGCCTCCGAAGATGTCAACATGAGATTTGGAGAGAACAAATATCCAACCCATATCACACACCTTAATACACTTCAACCTGTATTTCAATTCACAGATTCCCTCTTCAGCTATGTCTAATGTGTTGTTAAACTCAACCACTGACTTCTTAAATGTTGTCTATTTCAGGTCTATCATCACTTCCACTTGTTTGGGCAGCAAGTCACTCAGGTGCTGAGGCAAGAGACCGAGGGCACAAGCTGTTCCAGTATAATAAAGAAAATATATAGAATAAGAATAGTTATACTAGAAATAGAATATAGGTATGATTATATATAAATACTGTTAATCATTAGTTTGTAGCATTACTCTTTTTTTCAATATTACAATAATCTCTGTTCTATAATTATAATCTAGGAAAAACCAGGCCATACAGAATAGGAGCTGAAGGGACACGATGAGAAGTGACCAGAAGGCCAGAGTGTGAACCCTCTGCCATACCCGGACAGGGCCACTAGAGAGCTCCTTGCTCTAGCAGTAACACCAGGGCCTGGGAAAGCACCTGTTACTTAGCAGACCTTGGTCTAGCGGTAGCACCAGTGCCTGGGAAGGCACCCGTTACTTATAGCAGACCGGGAAAGGGAGTCTCCCTTTCCCTGGGGGAGTTAGAGAAGACTCTGCTCCACCACCTGTTGTGGAAGGCCTGGTGCACTGGCAGCCATCCAGAGGCCTAAACGTCTCCCTGTGATGCTGTGCTTCAGCAGGCACATTCCTGGTCTGCTTTCATGTTCCACCCTGTACACCTGGCTCCACCTTCTAGATAGCAATGGCAGAATTAGTGAAAGTACTAAAGTCCTTGAAATGCACAGAAGAAATAATGATGTAAGCTGTCCCTCTCTCTCTCCACCTCTGCTACCAAATAGGGAAGGGCCCCCTGTCCAGTGGATACATGAGTCGTGTGACCTTACCTATCATTGGAGATGACTCACATTCCTTACCCTACCCCCTTGCCTTGTATCCAATCAATAACAGTGCAGCCAGGCATTCGGGGCCACTACTGGTCTCCATGTCTTGGTGGTAGTGGTCCCCCGGGGCCCAGCTGTCTTTTCTTCTATCTCTTTGCCTTGTGTCTTTATTTCTATGATCTCTTGTCTCCGCACACAAGGAGAAAAAACCCACAGGCCCTGTAGGGCTGGTCCCTATACAGTTGGTTCTTTTTCAACTCATTCTCTTTTTTCTTTTTGTTTTTTTAATTTTGATTTTTATTTATTATTCTTCTTTTGAGACAGCAACTCACTGTTGCTGCCCAGGCTGGAGTCCAGTGACACAATCTCAGCTCACTGCAATCTCCACCTCCCAGATTCATTTGATTCTCCTGCCTCAGTCTCCCAAGTAGCGGTGATTACAGGCATCTGCCACCACACTGGCTAATTTTTGTATGTTTAATAGTGATGGGTTTCACCATGTTGGCCAGTTGATCTCGAACTCCTGACCTCAAGTGATCTGCCTGTCTCTGTCTCCAAATTACAGGTGTGAGGCACTGAGTCCAGCCTCGTTTTTAAAAGCTTTAAATTTCTTGTTCACGTTTAATTATTTTTACCTCCATGACCATAGTAAGCTTGTCTCACACTGGTGTGTGATCTTTCTAAAATGAGGAGTCTGTGTAACTGTGTCTGTTGTCTCTTATTTCTCCTGAGTCTCACGCATGTCTTGATTCAAGACATCTTTGGTTAGGTAGGGAAGTAATTTTAAATGAATTTACTTTAGGTGGGCTTGGTCTGGGACTGATTATCAGTAAGGAGGCATTCCTGTACTTACAGCCCATTCTTACTCAGCTGTTTATGCCTGCTTCCTCATCTGCAAAATGGGGTAATGATAATGCTTCTGTTGTATGTCTCTTCATGAGTCTTTAATGATAGCTTCTGAGTGCCTGGATCCAGTCATACCTGAAAGTAGTATTTCCATTCCTACTTTGCTTGTCAGTTTAAGCTGGGCTCCTCACAGCAACTGCCTTGATTCCTGCCTAAGCCAGCAGAGTGACTGGGAGATTTGTGGGTGGTGATGCTGGGGTTGAGTGACCCTCACAGTGAGTCTGGCCAGACCCAGTGCATAGGAAGTAGGCTAGGGGGAGTGTTGAGGCTGTGGTCCTTCAGCTGCCACCAATTAGGATTCCCCCCACCATCAGTGTGAAGGGTTGGATGGCTCCTTTATGTCCAGATTCCTGTGGTAGGTGTTCCATCTTGTTTGGGGTGAGGCTGGAGGGACGCTGCCTGGTGGGGGAGCTGGGGTCATGATGGAAGAAGGGGTTGACTGCAGGGGCCACACAGACACAGCACATTTGTCCTGTCTGCCAAGTGCAGGTATCATCTCCACAGGAGGTCTCAGGGGGATAAAATCTTTTCAAAGGATACTACTGGGGGTCTGTGAGGTGGTCTGGAGACTAGCATCCTTTTTTTTTTTTTTTTTTAGCTGGGGTTTTGCTCTGTGGCCTAGGCTGGAGTGCAGTGGCATGATCATAGCTCACTGCAACCTCAATCTCCTGGGTCCAAGTGATCCTCCTGCCTTGGCCTCCCAAATTGTTGAGGTAACAGGTGGCACCTGGCCTGAAAGCAGCCTTTTTATGTCCCCAAATCACACATTTGCCTACATGGATGCATCTGTTCCATGTGCTCTATTTCCACATTAGCTGTGGTGCAGCTCATGTCCGAAGAGTGGTTAGCAGTCCTGGGTCCAGACAAGCCAAACACCACCTCCAGGAGCTGACTTCAGTGCAGCGCATGGCATATACTGACCTCCTGACAGAACCTGAGCCATTCCATGACCTCTGTTGCTCAGTGTCCCCATCCAAAACTGGAGTCAACAATGTGTGCATGAGATTGTTGTGAGGATTATGTATCAACATTTGTAAAATGCTTTGGAAAAAAAAACGGGTAAACCGTTGGTGCTTGGAATAGTGCCTGGCACACATAGGGTGTTTTAAAAGCACTTAGAACAGCAGCAATTGGCCCACTGCTGGTGTTCACTAAGCACTCAGAGCTGCACCCATCACACAGCTGGCCTTCAATAAGCACACAGAGCACAGGCACAAAACTGGTGCTTACTTAAGTACATGGAGAAGAAAACCACTCTGCTGAGTGAGGGGCAGACTGGTGCTTTATATATATACACACACAGCAGAAGGTACAGGGCCTCAATAAGAAAATATGCTCTGTTCAGGTGAACCCTCCATGCAGAACACTTGGGGTAGAGGAGAGGGAAGGGCAAAAACGTAAATAAAGACTAAGAAAGAGGGTTACTACTGGAAGGGCAAATACAGGCGGGGAGCACACTGCGGGTGGGAGACAGGACCTGTTCTTCTCTGGGAGATAGCAATGCAGCACGGAGGAGAACAGTAGTCATGACTAAACCTGCAATGCCTGGTGGGGGCACCCAACATAAATAAGAGAAGAGGGGTGGACCCAAGAAGAAATGACTGCAGAGAGGGCTTCCTTTTCTGTGGCAGGACCTAGGGCTCTCAATTAACATCCGTGAACTCAGAGCTGGGAAGAAAGCTGCAGGCAGGGGAGACTGGGGTGCCAGATGAGTTGGGCTGGCACAGTAGGCTTCACATCACGTCCTGGTGTTGATAGAAGGGAAGAAAGGCTGCCTTGGACCGCAGGGAGAGGACAGGAGTCAGTGTGGATTGTGTGGGTGGGTGCGAGGTGGGGCGGCGGTGTCAAAAGGGAAGAAGGGGAGGAGGGAGGATGGAAGTCACACCTGGATCTGATTCTCATGCACAAGTGAGATGCTGTTGTCATAAAAGTAGTGCCACTGGCCACTGTCCTTGTTGCAGTCAAATGTTGTGTCTGAAAGGGAGAGACAGTTATCCTCACCCTCCCTTCCTGCCCCTAGGACGTGTCCAGATTCACTCTATCATTCTTTCCACCATGATAACCTCACCACTGGCTCACATCTCTAGTCACCCACTGAGAAGGTACTGACTTCCCCCAAGCCCAGATACCCCAGAGCAAGCCCCTGCCTACAGCCTGGCTCATCCAGTGTCCATCATGCATGCCCCCATGATGGTTGGAAGCTGCAATGAGGTCACCCCTGTACAGCTCCGGATTCAAGTCATTCTGTGGTTTGATGACAAACTCAGAGAAGTCCAGGTCCCTGTGGGTGGGGAGAGGGTTAATCCTGGTGCACCCCCTCCTTTCCCTGCCTTCACCCAGCCATCCTCCCCATGGCCCTTGACCAGATAGAAAACTCCACGAGGGTGTCCAACTTCTCTCCGGAGAAGTTGGTGTAGGGAAAGCATTTCAGGTGGACAACAGAACACAGGCAGCATCCACAGGTCCAGCTTCTTGGTGGCCAGCTGGTGCTGCTTGCAGGAGGGGCAGTGCCTACAGACAGAGCCCAAGTCAGCAGACATACTTTTTCCGAGCACCTACTGTGTGCTGTTTGTACTGCCTGACTCTCATGTACCATTTCAAGCCCACAGAGACACTGCCCTTACTATTAGCCCATCTGGTATTCTAGTTTGCTCTGTTCCTGTTAAAATCCTTTCACTCACTCATCAATTGCTTACTAATTATCTTTTGTATATGCTTTCATGCCACGTTTTGTATTTTTGTTTGATTTCTGATCCATGAGATGCTAGTCTTATTTTAGAGCCCACCTCTATCCCTTCATATTTTAGTCATTTATTCATTCACGAGGCATTTAACACTTTGGTACTGTTCTGTATTTCTGTTCCATTTCTGCTCCACGGAGATGCTGCTCTTATTTCTGAGACTGGCCACATGGCCTTGGTTCTCTCTTTTTGTTCATTCTGCAAGTGTCTACTGAGCATCTACTAAATACCCAACACTATTATAAACAGGGAGAAGCAACACACAGTGAACTGAAGTCTTCACCCTCAAGGAGTTAACTCTAATAAAGATGACAAATAACACAAAAGGGGATAGAAGACATCACATCACGTGGCATTCCTGAGCTAGAAAGAAAGTAATGCTTGACTAGGAAGAAAAGAGTACAGAGAGGGGGTGGAGAGGGGACAGTGGGGAAGGGTGGGTTTTTTTGTTGGTGTTTTTTAGACAGAGTCTTGCTCTGTCGCCCAGGCTGGAGAGCAGTGGCATGATCTCAGCACACTGCAACCTCTGCCTCCCAGGTTCAAATGATTCTCCTGCCTCAGCCTCCCGAGTAGCTGAGATTACAGGTGCCTGCCATCACACCCAGGTAATTTTTTGTATTTTTAGTAGAAACGACGGGGTTTTGCCATGTTGGCCATGCTGGTCTTGAACTCCTGACTTCAGGTGATCCACCCACCTCGGCCTCCCAAAGTGCTGGGATTACAGGCATGAACCAACACGCCTGGCCGGGAAGGTTGATTTTTAACAGGGTAGTCAGAGGAGGGCTGTCTGATGAGGTCATGTTTGGTTGGAGACCTGAGCATAATAAGGAGTGAAGTCCAGCAGATCACTGGGGAAAGAACATTCCTGGAGAAGAAACAACCCAGGCCGAGGCACTGAGGTAGGAGTCTGCTCAGGGTATTGGTGGCCAGGGTGGCAGGAAGGGTTTCAGTGTGGAGGAGAGTGGAGGGAAGTATATTTAGAAAGGTAAATATAGTGGTACAACCCAACAAAGCCCTCACAGGCCCCGCTCTGGCCCCTTCTCAGGGGTTTTCTTTCTCCAGGGTCTCCACAGTGGTGAAGAGCTGAATGCACTCCTACAGCCGCACAGAAGCCTCCTTCGTCATGTACCCAACATAGTCATGCTTTACACGGCCCTAGGTTGGGTGAGCAGAGGCCAGCTGTGAAGACTGACGTAGAGGCTGACTGTGAGGAATGGGGGAGAAATGTGGAGTCAGAAGGTGGGGACACACGACACGTCGAGTGGGTCAAAGCATAGACTTTGAAGTTAGGAACCTCAGGCCCTGGAGCTCTCAGCAGGTGTTCAGGTCCCAAGGCCGGGCTGGACCTGGATCTCTTGACTCTGTTCCCGCTGGAGGAGTTTGTGGCGAATGTGCAAAAGCACTCTAGATTTTAGGCACAATGAAAAACTGTCAGCAAAAAGACAAATAACCAAGACTCTCCCAGGAGACAACGAAAGACAGGATGAAGTTGTCTATGTTTTGAGTGTCTTGTTCACCTCTGTATCACCAGCACTCAACAGAGACAGTAGCAAAGTCAGAGGTCTAGACAAAGAAAAATCCCTACAAGTCATTCCATGACCACATTAAGTCTGAACTATCTTTTGCACGTTGCAGGGGAGGTGTCGAATAAGCAGCTAAACAACCAAGTCTGAGTTCAGACCCCACTGGGCCCCGCCCCTGGGAAGAGGACACTTATGAAAGCTGATACATCAGAATGTTATACAGGCCCTCTGAAGAGAACTGGTCCCAGGGCACCGACCCTAGGAGCAGGTGCCAGAAAAGCATCAGGCCATAGTAGGAGTTCTTACTATGAGAATTTTTTAAGCTCATGGATGTATATTTAAACAATCTGAGTATTTCCAAAATAACTTGCCTGGCTTTTAAACATTTCTTCTTAAGAGGTCAACTTGTTTATCTACTAAGTACCTCCTTTCTTCTCTCAAATTATTTCATTCAACCTATTTGTCACATATGTAAAAATAGATATAATGTACAATCAACTACCTGCAATGCTACTACCATATAGCTTTGAGTTTAGGAGGTATATCATTTCAGAAAATGTTAGGTGATTGCAGTCATGAGTTAGCTTGCAGTTTGAATCATCAGGAAGAACACCAAGATTGTAGCTATCAAAACATTAGTATGGTTTACCTATTAATATTTCTCACATTCAAGCCCCAAATGAAGGCAAACAACTATCTAGACTTGGGACATGTCTCTTAATGAGAATCTTCCCAAATGCATGCTGTAGGTTCTTTTGACTATCCTATCCCTGAACTTCTAGTTCAGTGAAATACTGGGGAATTGATTGCATTGACCTAGAGAAGTCACGGTTCTCCATGCCTTCATTTGACTGTGTTCACATTACACGGTTTTTTCAAACTAATTACTACCTTTTACCTGGAATAGTTCTCCATTACCATCATATGTTCCACGTGGCCCTATTCTTAACTTCTGATTCATACTCCTAATTAAGACTGAGACCTTTTTCAGAGTTAACTATGAGTATGCTCAATGTTAGAAATATGTTATTTTCTACTTCTGGCCAAAATTCAAACTTCAATATTAGTTGTAAAATTAGCATAAGAAAGTTCACTCCTTTGAGAATGATTGCTATGTGCAAAGTCCCCACAAAATCCCACATTTGCCTTTACACGGGCTCTATCTTTTTTTTTTTTTTTTTTTTTGAGATGGAGTCTCGCTCTGTTGCCCAGGCTGGAGTGCACTGGTGCTATCTGGGCTCACTGCAACCTCCGTCTCCCTGGTTCAAGTGATTCTCCTACCTCAGCCTCCCGAGTAGCTGGAATTACAGGTGCATGCCTCCACGATGGCTAATTTTTGTATTTTAGTAGAAATAAAGTTTCACCATGTTGGCTAGTCTGGTCTCAAACTCCTGACCTTAGGAAATCTGCCCACCTCGACCTCCCAAAGTGCTGGGATTACAGGCATGAGCCACCGCACCCAGCCTTAGTTCTATCACTTTTGACGTAATCTTAATTTGTTAGGAAACATTCCACATAAACGATTTCATCCTCATAAAAATATTCCATAGTTTCTTCCCATAGACAGATTTAAATTCACAAAATGCCACGTTGCTGTGTTCTGTTACTGATTACACAAAGGAGGCAAGCACTCAACTTTCCAGCTCTAAAGCATTCACATTAATGCATTTTGCTACTGACAGGTCTAGCTTGGAATAGATTCTTAGGCTGAAGGAGTGATTATAGAAGACCAGATTTCTTAAAACAGGTAATGAAAAAGAAAGTTGTTATTTGCTTAGCTGAATTATTCTTTTTCATCATGAGTGCTTTACATAATTAAACAGCATGGGCTTGAAGTTACTTTACACTAAGTGAGACTCGTGTTTTCTCTTTTAATTGGTTAATATGATAAATTAGAAGAAGAAATAAAAAATGTTAAAAATCAGGCAAAATAAATTTGTAACAATAATAAGAATATGTTTTGAAAGACATGAATAGCCTGAACATTTTATTAAATTACAGTTTCTCATAATGAGAAACTGAACTGAAAGATACAGATCATTTGTTTCCATTAATAGTTTGTTCTTCTTAGAGAGCCCTGGGATCACACCTTAAAGCAGGGTATTAGTATTCACATTTTAAATAATATCTTGGGCTGTTGCTAATAAGCCACATTTCAAATAAACATATCAGTTACTGAGAGTCCATGTTGTTAATAAGCCACATTTAAAATAAAGGTATCAGTTACTGAGAGTTTAACAAAACAGATTCCTTTTCTTTTCACTCTATAATCACTCATGCTTCTATCCATATTTATAGACTGCCCACAGGCTCAATGTTGTCCCTAAGCCTGTTTTGTTTGGTCCACATTATGTCTACAATTTTGGAGTTATTTTTCTCTCCAACAAGTAACAGGCAATCTCCAGTTTATCATGGTCCCTCACCTCCCTCAAGATTAATCCAAATCTCATTTGACTAGTTTCTGTAATATGTAAAAAATGAAGAGAAGGGCTAGAATAGCAAGTGAGAGGGTGTGGCAATCTTCATATGATGTTTCCAAAGCTGAGAAAGGCATGTGCCTTTATTTTAATCACAGGAGAACAGGGAGTGAGCCACTTGACCTGAATGGGAACTGAACAGAATGAGAATCGGTCTAGTACCTAACAATATAGATTGGTGTACTAGTGAAGTCGTCAGTGGTTGTTGGGTTTAGGAATAAGTGAGTAAGGAATAGAAAGCATGAATGGAAAAACAGCATATGCAAAAGTCCTGGGGTGATAGAGAAATGCTGAGATTGGCATAGCTAAAAAAAAAATAAGAAGAAAAAGACTGTAGCCTGTATGCAGAGACTGTAGGGGAATCTGGTGAGAAAAAACGCTGGAGCAATGGGTAGGAGAGTAAGATGGAATAACTACAGCATAAGCAAAACTTGCCTCCTAAGTATTGTTAGTAAATAAATATTTATATCAACCCAGCATTTATATTTGCATTTTAAAATCATTATGGAAAGTTTCCAAGGGTACAACAGTAGACAGAATAGTACCTATAATGAATCTCTGTGTACCCTTCACCCAGCTGTAACATAATTTTGCTTCATCCAGATTGATCTTCTTTTCCCCTCATATTGTTTTGAAGAAAACCTTAGAAATCCTGTGATCTCATCTATAAGATATTTGTCTTTACGGTAACTTCCTACTGTTGTGGAAAAAAAAGTTTAAAACTAAATGTAAAGGTGGAGTGTGGTGGTTCTCACCAGCGATCTGGAAAAGCATGAGGATTTCCAAATGGGCTTTTCCTCTACAGCTCAGCACCCCGGATTCTCTCATTGGTCCAGGTAAAAGGAGGAAAGGTTCCTTTCCCTCTAGACAACACTGGCAGCAGCTTCCACTGCTACTCACCTAAGGATCTCAGATCTTTGTTTCAGACAGAGTTTTACCTGCTATGAATGGAGATGTACTTCTTGTAATGAAAGGAGAATCCTTGGGTCTTCAGCTCTGTGCCCCTTGGTTTCCTGGATTTAATTCCAAACTCTGTGCTTTCACATACCAGTAATTTTGTTTACAGTTTTCTGCCTAGGATGGTCTAATCTTTTTTTTTTTTTTAAAAAAAAACAAAATTAATACAGAATAGAAACAGAAATAGTAATGAGTCAGTTTACACTTTAAGAAATGTTTACTTTCCACTTAAAAAACGACATTAATTTTACATGGTCCTGTTTGTTCATTTAGCGGAGACTTACTATAGACTGGAGCTTGGTAAGTACTTTAGCTTAAAATCCAAAGGCTGTTTTAAGAATGAACACACTGGCTGGGCACGGTGGCTCAGGCCTGTAATCCCAGTACTTTGGGAGGCCGAGGTGGGTGGATCACCTGAGGTCAGGAGTTCAAGACCAACCTGACCAATATGGTGAAACCCCATCTCTAGTAAAATTACAAAAATTCGCCAAGTGTGGTGGCGTGCACCTGTAGTCCTAGCTACTTGGGAATGTGAGGCAGGAGAATCGCTTGAACACCTGGAGGTGGAGGCTGCAGTGAACCGAGATCCTGTCAATGTACTGCAGCCTGGGTGACAGAGCAAGACTCAGTCTCAAAAAACAAAAACAAAACAAAACAAAAGAATGAACAGACTAAGTCATGTAAGTGATGAAGGCTGGGAGTCACAAGAGAACATTCAAGTTTTAAATAATATTCTGGGCCTTTCCAAAGTATGAATTGTACCTATAAAAAAAGGATAAGCTTAGGTACCATAATTCTTATTAAGAAAAAAAATTTTCCCGCTATGAGACAAATAAAACTACATGGTATAATCAAGTACTGCAAATCACTTAAATAGGCACCAAAAGTCCTGGCATTTTTGGTTGATAAAATTTCTTCCTAAAAAAGTCTTTTACTTTGCCCAAAATGTTATTATTTTAATTTCATAAGTAGATTAATAGTTTCAACATACATCAAATTAGACAAGACCTTTTGAAAATTGCATATTAATTAGAGACAGAGTAGTTGTCCTAAGAAGAATTTTAAATCACAAGATAATTTTAAATTATAAAACAGAGTTTTCTAGTTCTTATTTGAATACCAAAAATGAAAAAGACCATAAAATGCACTAATTAATTAATTGGAAAATATTGTTTTTAAGCCATAAAATAATTCATTTTTTAGGAATTTTGCAAGATAAGCTTGAGAGAAATTAACTTTCAAAAAATTTCTTTGAAATATGCCATCCAGTATGTTAGCCACTAGCCTTATGTAGCTATTTGAATTTAAATTTATTAACATTAATAAAATAAAAAACTCAAGACCTCAGTCTCAATAGACACATGCGGCTAGTGGTTATCATACTGGACAGTACANATTTCAAATTATAAAACAGGGTTTTCTAGTTCTTATTTGAATACCAAAAATGAAAAAGACCATAAAATGCACTAATTAATTAATTGGAAAATATTGTTTTAAGCCATAAAATAATTCATTTTTTAGGAATTTTGCAAGATAAGCTTGAGAGAAATTAACTTTCAAAAAATTTCTTTGAAATATGCCATCCAGTATGTTAGCCACTAGCCTTATGTAGCTATTTGAATTTAAATTTATTAACATTAATAAAATAAAAAACTCAAGACCTCAGTCTCAATAGACACATGCGGCTAGTGGTTATCATACTGGACAGTACATATACAGAGTATTTTTATCATCACACAACATTCTGTTGAATAATGTTGCTTTAGAAGACACAGCTGGTGGTGGTGGGTGTCAATTCCCGTTTCCTGAATGGGGAAGTGCCTGGTCTGCTGCCTGGTCAGAGAGGGGCAACGTGGGGGGCAGGCCACCATCTCTCCAGCCACAGCTGGGATAGGAGACCTCCTTTCTTCTCCCCTCACTTTTCCCATCCCTTTCTTAAAAACCGCACCTCATTACTTGCCCCCTTTGCCATCAGTTCCCACCAAGGAAAAGAAGAATTGCTGGAAACTCACCCCCCACAGAGCCCAGGTCCTGCCGCCCAGCCCTCCCACAGCCACTCCCAGTAGCTAATCCTTTCTCCGTTACTCTCTCCTAGAATTCTGGCTAATGGGATGAGCCTCCAACCGCCTCTTGAAAAAGTAAACATCCTTTTGTGAGACCCCTCCCGAACCCGACCTCCACATCAACATATCTCGTCGTGCATCTGGCCCTTTCTCAGAGTCTATCCAGCCCTCTTGCTTCAAACCAGTTTACCCCATGCCCCCAGTCACTTAGGACCAACCCCTCCAGGTTCATGGCCCCCGCTGGCCTCCCCCAGTATCGCGGCTACTTCCCTAACACCACCTCCAGCCCCCTTTGCCCTTCCCTGTGTCTGCCCGTTTTCTTTCCCTTCCACTCTCCCTAGCTGTGGGCTAAGCTGAAGACAGGGGCAGAGAGACTGGAGAGATGGTAGGCGTGCCTGAGATATTGGGGTGCTCCCCTGGATGGTACTCTGGGGGGGTCTTGGAAGTGAAAATTTGAATTGTTAGGTTTTGGGGTTCCTGGAGGGGGCAAGATAGCAGGTAGTGGCTGCAGGGCTGTCATGGTACAATTTTGGGGCATTCTATACTACACTTCAGGGAAAAGGACCTGAAGTTTTAAGAGGCTGTGGGGAGACCCCAGATCTGACCCATGCTCCCATCGGCCCCCTCCCAGGTTTCCTGTGGCCAGGCAGAAAGCAGCGAGCCCAATGCTGAGGACAGGACGTCCAAAGATTACTACTTAGACTCCTATGCCCATTTCGGCATCCAGAGGTGAGTGCGGACAGCCCACGGGCCGGCGAACCTTAAGGGGGTTAAATATTGGGGAGGGGGCGGAACCTAATTTCCCACGCATGCGCAATGCATCCTCCGGCAGCAGGCCGCTCCTGTGTCCCTCTGCTGCGCACCCACGTCGCCTCGCCAAGCCTTTGCCTTGGAGACCGAGGTTAATCTCAAGCTCTGCAGGGGCCCCTCTCCGAAGGCTAGGGTGGGAGCGCCCATGAGTGCCTGGGGCCTTAGCCTCGGGTCAGGCAGGGCCCGCTGGTATCTGCCGCCCTCTAGAGACCGGTGGTGCAACTGCGCCCCGGCCTCTCCCGGCCTGACAGCTTCTGGACCCTTGTGACGAAAACACGGAGAGCCGGGCGCGGTGGCTCAAGCCTGTAATCCCAGCACTTTGGGAGGCCGAGACGGGCGGATCACGAGGTCAGGAGATCAAGACCATCCTGGCTAACATGGTGAAACCCCGTCTCTACTAAAATACAAAAAACTAGCCGGGCGACCTGGCGGGCGCCTGTAGTCCCAGCTACTCGGGAGGCTGAGGCAGGAGAATGGCGTGAACCCGGGAGGCGGAGCTTGCAGTGAGCTGAGATCCGGCCACTGCACTCCAGCCCCGGGACAGAGCAAGACTCCGTCTCAAAAAAAAAAAAAAAAAAAAAAAAAAAAGAAAACACGGAGATCCCAGAATGCGGCTGGGGTGGCGTACTAAGGAATTTTCTTCTTCCCCTGAGGCCACTTTCATAAAATCGTGGCAAAATATACACAAATTACCATTTTTTATTTTTAGAGACAGGGTCTCCTTCTGTCACCCAGGCTGGAGTGTAGTGGTGCAGTCACCAGTCCCTGCAGCCTTGACCTCCCAGGCTCAGGTGATCTTCCCACCTTTCCCTCTGGAATGGCCGGGAATCACAGGCGCGCACCACCAAACCCGGCTAATTTTCTTATTTTTTATAGAGGTAGAGTCTTGCTTGGTTGCCCAGGCTGGTCTTAAGCTCCTGGGCTCAAACTATCCTCTCGCCTTGGCCTCCTGAAGTGCTGGGATTACAGGCGTGAGCCACCGCCCCTGACCTGAGGACTTTTAAAAGCCAGGGTTCGCTGGTTCTTAGGTAGCAATGGTAGCATCTGGCTTAGAAGAGAGTTTAGTTCATCTAGTCTGCTTTTACAAATAGGGAAACTGAGGTGCACGGAAGGAAGTGAGAGGGCCTAGAGCTGTCCCTGGCCGTTCCAGCTGTCAGGACACCCTGTTCTCCAGCTGAGGATGTAGGGCCCTCACGACGTCTTTGTGCTGCTCTTCCCCCACCAGATGCTGAAGGACGAGGTTCGCACCCTCACATAGCAACTCCGTGTTTCACAACCAGCACCTCTTCAAGGACAAGGTGGTGCTGGATGTGGGCTCAGGCAGGGGCATCCTCTGCACGTTCGCTGCCGAGGCTGAAGGGTCGTCAGGGTGAGTCTCCAGTGTGGCCAAGGGGGCCCGAGCCTGGGGACAGAGAGGGGGCCCATCGGGGCTCAGGGACTGGATGAAGGAGGATGGGGGCTGAGGATGGAACTGGGGGGGGTCTCACCCTTCCTTCTTCCTGGGCCCTCAGATCGAGTATTCCGGTATCTCTGATTATTCAGTGACGATCGTCAAAGCCAACAAGTTAGACCACAGTGAGCTCAGAAAGAGGATGGGTTTGTGGGAGTGGAGTGGGGAAATGCCCTGCTTCCCCAGGGCCTCCCCAAAGAGTTGTGGGGTCTACAGATGGGCCACAGATTCAGCAGCTCCTCTCCCATGGTCTTTTGGGCTGCCAGCAGCCTGAGAATCTGAGTGTCAAAGCCCTAAGCTTAGCACCTCAGTCTTAAAGTTAGGGTAAGAACCACTCTCTACTTTCTTGAATGAGTAACAGAGTCCCATGGTTGGCGGCTGAGGGCCCACAATGAGAAGTCTCCCCTCTGATTCCCAGATGCCCTCCTCTAGTTTGACCAACACTAACTTCCAGAAAAGTCTGCACCTACAAGCACATATATGAGTAAATGCGTTTACATTTATGTGCATAATTTTCATGCCAGTAGCATTTCGTACCAGGCTCTTCCCTTGGCTTCTTTCCTCTGCGTATTGTGTAGTTTGACACTTTCCAGGATGTTGAGGCATTGCACTCTTTCCACTAACACCATCATAGTACGTCCCCCAGCTTTTTAAACCAGTCTTCTGTTGATGGGCGTTTAAGCTGCTCTGAGATTTTCTTTCTTTTCTTTTTTTTTTTTTTTTTTTAGACAGGGTCTGGTTCTGTTGCCCAGGCCGGAGTGCAGTGAATGGTGCAATGATGGCTCACTGCAATCTCTCTCAGCCTCCTGAGTAGCTGGGACTACAGGCATGCACCACCATACCTGACTATTTTTTTTTTTTTTTTTTTTTTTTTGTAGAGGCAAGGTTTTGCCATGTGGCCCAGGCTGGTCTTGAACTTCTGGGCTCAAGCAGCCATCCTCCCACCTTGGTCTTCCAAAGTGCCGGGATTAAACGCATGAGCCACTGCACCCAGCCTGCTCTGAGATTTTCATCCCCTGCACATAATGTCATTTCATACACAAACTAATATATTTGTGAGGTCAATTTATACAAGCAGATTGCTTGGGCAAAAGGTTAGTGGCCGGAGCAACTGGCCATGCCCACTCTCTCACTTTTATGTTACTTAGGGTCTAGCACGTCCGCTAGGAGGTCCTTGATGCAAGACATGTCAAAGCCATACAAGATCTCCCGCCCTCGGGAGGCAGGCAGGGAGGGTTGAAACCAAAGACAGAACATCCCCGGGACCTGGTGCAGGACTTTGGAAGGCAGAGTGTTGGCCTGAGGTCTCAGAGCCTGACCTGTCAGCTAGAGGTGGTGCTAGAGGCACAGAAAAGCCACTTTGTCCTTTAAGTATCTTCATGAGCTCTGCCTTATGACAGCCATGCTTTGTGCTTGGCGCCCAGGCTCCAGAAACGGTGGTGAGCAAGGCAGGCTGGCCCTGCCCCAGGGGGACATCTTCTGGAGGACACACCTAAGCCAGCAGCTCAAGGCCTGCAGCCTGTGCACTGGAAGGCAGGACTCCAGGGTGATGAGCCGGTGCACAAGAAGACAGACCACTGCAAAAGAGCATGGGGACAGGCTGGACTCAGAGATGTGCCTGTGGTCCAAGCTACTTGGGAGGCTGAGGTGGGAGGATCGCTTGAGCCTGGGAGTTCAAGTCTCCAGTGAGCTGTGATCCCACCACTGCACTACAGTTTGGGCAATGGTGTTTGTTTTTTTCTCTTTTTTTCTTCAGAGACCCGTTTTTTTTTTTTTTTTAAGTATGGTGATAGCGAGTCTTTATTGAGCTGGAGCTGGGGGATGGGGTTTGGTATGGGGGGGCAGAGGAAGTCTTTGAGGAGGAGAGGAAGTTGTTGAGTGGCAGAGGAGAGGAGGCTGGAAGGGCAGGCACCCCACCCAAGCCACCCTCCTGAAAGCAGGTGGGAAGCTGGCGCAGGGTTTTAGGTCAGCGTTTGCGTCAACATTTGAGGTCATCACATTGGCAGACTTGTCAAGAAGGGGTCAGGAAGAGGACAAAGCAGGGCCCCTGCATTTGAGTGAAATTTGGCCAGGTGGGGGGGTGGGGCGGGAGTGGTCACTGGACAGAGTTAGAGTGGAGCTCCCAGATTTGGGTGTGAGAAAGAAGGGAACAAGGAATACAGGTTTGAATCTAGCGCGGTTTGTTGGGAGCCAGACAGGCAGGATGAGAAATGAATGAGGAGCCGAGGCCAGGCACCAGTGAGTGAGGACCAGCAGGAGGGGGACAGCAAGGTCATGGGCCCTCCAGGAGCTGGGGAGGGTCGGGAGGAGAAAATGAAGTGGGGTGGAGATACATCCAGAGCTTTCCCTCTCCTGTCCTGCAGGAGGTGGACATCTATACTGTCAAGGTGGGAGACCGGATGTTCACCTCCCGCTTCTGTCTGCAGGTGAAGCAGAATGACTAGGTGCACGCCCTGGTGGCCTACTTCAATATCCAGTTATAGAACTGATAACAGGTGAGCTTTCTTGGGGGTCATGTCCTCCACCAGAGATTTCAATGGAATGATCCCATTTAGCCCCCACTACAAGCTCATGGGGGTCTGTTATTATCCTTGTCTTGTGCGGGTGGAAAGTCTCCATTGTGCAGAGTGTTGAAATCAGAATTTGTACATGAAACCACAGTCCTGAATCATTCATATCCCAGGACCCTCTTCCCTTTCTCTGACTCTGCCCTCACTCTTCACTCTCTCTGGGTCTCTAACCCCCATCTTGTGCCCTGAGCCTCCTCAGTCTTTGTCTTTCCTCCTCCTTCTAGGACTCTGTCCCCCCTCATTCCTGTGCGCCTCTGTCTGGGTCTCTGTACTCTCCTCTGGGTGCCTGTTGCCCTCTGCTCTCTGGTTCCTTGCCAACCCGTCTCTGATCTCCCTGGACTAATGCAGATGTTGCTGTATGGCCGGGATGCCTCTCCTCCTCACAGGGCTCTGCCACATTTCCCTTCCAGAAGGGCATCCTGGCCATTTCACCCATGGACTTGAACTTGCCCGAGGACTGAGATCTTCCTCAGAAGCTGCTACAAGATTGGACCTCATGTTGCTGCCCTCTTTGTGTACTTTTCCAAGCCTTCCTATTCTACTCAAGGCTGTGAGGTGATGGTTGTCCTTCCAATTTTGTCAAAATAAATTGTTTAAAACTGTCATGTTAAAAAAATTACAAAGTATTCAGTTGTCTGTTCTTTCACTAGAGAACTAAAGTTCTAAGTAGAGAAGATTTGGTTCAGAGATCTCTGTGGTTTACAAATTGAAGAAGGATATTTACTTGGAGCACCTACAAGGGCCTGTTACCTGGACATGTAACATATTTGAGGATATCTGTAAATATGATTCCAGCAACTTGCGTTTTTTTCTCCTATTGTGCAGTCTGGTTATTCCAGCTACTCATGTGTTGACGGTCATGGAGTCTTTCCAGCGAGTTGCAGAGAAAGGTATAGTCTAACTTCACCTGTGTCTAGGACACCACCATCTTCTTGCTTTTCTCCTCCTATTGCTCTTTTTGAGTCTATTTTGCTGATTTCTCATCTACCTATAGACAGTTGTTTGTCACACACACACACCCAACTTTTTTTTTTGAGACAGGGTCTTGCTCTGTTGCCTAGGCTGAAATACAGTGTTGCTACCATTACTTACTACAGCCTTGACCTCCTAGGCGCAAATGATCCTCCCGCATCAGCCTCTCTAGTAGCTAGGAATAAAGGCGTGTACCACTACATCTAACTAATTTAAAAAAAATTGTAGACATGTGGTCTTGTAACCTTTGTTTTCCCAAAGGTTACTGAACTGCTGCCTAAGCCTATGTACCTTGATTTTAAAAAGGCCTCTGCTTGAGACTTAGAGAGGTTTAGTGGCATCTACTGTCATCTTGTGTCTTAAAATATCTTGAGTTTGGCATAGAAAATGATGAAAGGAGATTAAATTTTTTAATTTAAAAGAACAACACTAATTTGGAAGGATGAGAAGCAGAATGCCTTTCCTTTGATTTTTTTTTTCTGTCATCGGATTCTATTCACATCAAGTGGACATGAATTGAAAGTAAATGAGTTGATAAACAACTAGATTCAAATTAGAAGCAACTTTGTTGCTTGGGGTTCTATACAGAGCTGTCAGACAGAGGCAGCCCACTAGGGCTGCACCATATACCACCCCACCCTCTGAAGCCATCCTTGCAAAATGTTTAATTAAAAAATTCTCATTTTATAATGGTTTGATATTTTTAAAAGCATACATTTAGAAAACTATATATCCCTCAAACATAAAATCTACCTACTAAAGTTTGATAAAACGTGAAAACTAAATCCATAAACCAGAACAGAGGAATGAGCATTTCAAAATGCTTTTGAAGAGTGTTCATAGTTTGATAACATGACAGTTTAAAAGCAAGATCCTTTTTTCTTTTTTTAAATTGCATAATTCATTGATACAAATTGTCAAATTTTAAATATTTTAAAGAGGTGAGCTACTAATCATTTGAACATATTGCTATCAGTGGCATAGTAGCTGTTTTCATGAAGTTGAACATATACTAATAAGCAGAAATTAGCTCTATTATAATCCTGAAAGTCTGAATTTATTGAAAGTAAGGTTTGCTAAAGAAACCTTTGTTCTAATGAAAACACTACACAACTTTACTAAAAAGCAACAACCATATTAAGCTGTCTTGTGACCTATCTTTTCTATAAAACTGTCCAACACAAGCATTACATGCCCTTTTTGAGCTATATGGCCTTTCCTACAGTTATAGTAGTTAAAATACATTAAAATGTTTAAACTATCTTTAAGAAACATGTACATTTTATTCAGCCTACCAACAGAATAAAGACTGCTTCATAGGATCTCTGAGCTCCTTTTGAAGTGCTATAATTTCCATCAACACTTAGGGTACAAATTATTGTACCCTATTAATGCTAATTGTAGATTAGGAAGTATACGGGAAATAATAAAAATTAAAATAATATAATATTAATAAAATATATGACGCCTCCAATATAAAACAAAAAGATACATACTCAAAGAAACCCATTTTTTTTCATTAATTAAAGCTTCAATTAAATAAATCTTTCAAAGTAACTAATGAAAGGTTTTCTTTTCTTTCTTTTTT
>NW_016827168.1:13700-18259 GCF_001698545.2 Rhinopithecus bieti | reverse complement strand
AAAAAAAAAAAAAAAAAAAAAAAAGAAATTCCTTTCTCGATGGTTATTTTTTACTATTAGAAAACTGACATGGATGGCCGGGTGTGGTGGCTCACGCCTGTAACCCCAGCACTTTGGGATGTCAAAGCGAGCAGATCACCTGAGGTCAGGAGTTGGAGACTAGCCTGACCAACATGGTGAAACTCTGTCTTTACTAAAAATACAAAAAAAATTAGCCGGGCATGCTAGCAGGCGCCTGTAATCCCAGCTACTTGGGAGGCTAAAGCAGGAGAATCGCTTGAATCCGGGAGTTCCGGAGGTTGTAGTGAGCGGAGATCGCCGCCACTGCACTTAATCTGGGTGACAGAGCGAGACTCAGTCTCAAAATAAATACATTAATTAATTAAAATGAAAATAAAAAAGTTTGGCTACTTGAAATTTTGAAATTTACATTTGGCTCACATTTTATTTCAGAGGATTGCTTCATTTTTAAAATCTCAGGCTGCCTGTTCAAAGGACCAGAAGCCAGGAAGTTCATAAAATCTGAAATTTTAAAATAATCGTTATTATATTCTTTTCATTTGCGAATAGCCATATAATATGTTATTTATAAATGCACGTCACCTTGTACACAAGGTTAAATGCAAATACACTCCCGATTGGTCCTAGCTCAGCTCAGGGAGGAAGCCCTGCCCGAAAAGGTTGCAGCCCAGGCTGTCACTCTTTCTTCATTCAGCACAGTGTCTGGTCAAATCTTCTGTCACTCAGGGACTGAAGGGGCGGGCTTTAAGCGTTATCCAGTCAGAGACTCTAAACTAGGAAACCGTCCAGTAAGACACGCTCCTGGAAAGTACAGGACGGCTTCCGGGATTTGGCTGGTCTTTTGTCTCTTCCTGCAGCCAGAGCTCCTGGTCCCGTCTTCACTGCTCTGTGTCCTCCGCTTCTGGAGGCCCAGTCTGTGTGGCCCGGTGACCTGCAAGTTTTGGGAGATCCACAGCTAAGACGCCAGGACCCACTAGGAAACCCAGAAATGGTGAGAGTGCCGGGTCCGACATCTCCAGAGAGGGGGAAGGGGCTGATTGAAAGCGGTCGGAAGTGGCTGTAGCGGGACTGAGGCCTCCCATCTGTCAGCTCCAAAATCTGAGGCGCCTTGGTGCAGCTCGGCCCTCAGTCCCCTTCAGCCGTAAGATGGCGGCTGGGCGGACAGGCGGGACCCCGGGCGTCCTGTCTCTTCCCTTCTGTGTGACTGTGCCCGGCCTGGAGCCCTCTCTGGGCTGCGCTGCACTCACCGCGCCGCGTCTCTACCCGATTGTGCGGGGACCACGGGAGGGTAGTCAGGGGAGAATCCTGACTCGGGGTGCGGGGTTCATGAATCGGAAGAGCTTTTCGTCCCTCTTTTCTCTTATGAAAAATTTATGGTAGTTACCGCAAACGTTAAATAATTTATTGAAATAGTAGTTCAAAAATTGTAGAGCACCCTAAGAGAAGACTTTTATAAGGTGCATGACGAAAAAACCCACATTCATTAATCGATTACGTACAGTTAGGTTCGTTGGTTTTTTGAGATGGAGTCTCGCTCTGTCGCCCAGGCTGGAGTGCAGTGGCGCGATCTCGGTTCACTGCAAGCTCTGCTCCCGGGTTCACGCCATTCTCCTGCCTCAACCTCCAGCGTAGCTGGGACTATAGGCGCCCGCCACCGCGCCCGGCTGATTTTTTGTGTTTTTAGTAGAGAGGGGTTTTCACCGTGTTAGCCAGGATGGTCTCGGTCTCCTGACCTCGTGATCCGCCCGCCTCAGCCTCCCAAAATGCTGGGATTACAGGCGTGAGCCACCGCGTCCGGCCACAGGTAGTTTCTTAATTTCCACTCTGAGCGTACAGATTTCCTGGTTATGCAATCAGAGGTTACTTGGCAGTTTATAGTTGGTTAGGTATGAATTTTGTTTCCCATAGTGTAGTAATTTACAAAAACAAAAACAAACAAACAAAAAAAACAAAAAAGACGCACTGGAGTTAAATTTTTTTTTTAAATCAAAATCCAAAGACTAGAGTCACATCAGTTTCATCGCCTGCCACTTAAGTTGTTTTCACACTCCACAGGGGAATGATTTTCCCTTCGTTTTTCAAATGCATCCCAAGCCACCTCTCAAGTCAACACTCCCACCACCCTGCATTCCTTCTTCCTAACTCTGGCTTGCAGTAAAATACTAAATTTTCAGTTCTTTTTGACATTCCCAAATGCCAGTTTCCCCTCCCTAATTCACATTATCAGCTATTTGTCCTTTACTATGCATTTTAGATACCGTGTTTTAATTAATAATTTTTTAAAAATTAAGATGGAGTCTCACTTTGTCACCCAGGCTGGAGTGCAGTTGCGCGATCTCTGCTCACTGCAGCCTTTGCCTCCCGCGTTCAAGCGATTCTCGTGCCTCAGCCTTTTGAGTAGCTGGGATTACAGGCGCGTGTCACCACACCTGGCTAATTTTTGTAGTTTTAGTAGAACCGTGGTTTCACCTTGTTAGCCAGGCTGTTCTCGAACTCATGACCTCAAGTGATCTGCCCGCCTTGGCCTCCCAAAGTGCTGTGATTACAGGCGTGAGCTACTGCTTATGGCCATGAATTACACATTTTTTGACAAAGCATTGGATGGGGCTTTTACAAAGATGTGTTTGAAAAATATTTCCCCTGAGAAGAAAGTGAAGAATAATCCCCTGACACTGTACTGTAACTCTCTTTTATCTTCTCTATGTACAGAGGTCTTATCAGAATGTTTTTGGATCAAGGTTTCCCTTTGGAAACTTTTGGGATTATTTGTTTTCAGCCACCCTTGAATTTTTCCTGGTCTTGGGTTTCAGTATTGTTTGGGGATAAACCAAGATACCCACCATGGTTATGTCTGCTAGAATGTCTAGTGAATATTGGCTCCTGGGTTATTTTCTTTCATAGGAAAACCTGAGGTATGGAGTGTAGCCTCTCAAGGAAGCAGTATTTTACTGCAAGCCAGAGTTAGGAAGAAGGAATGCAGGGTGGTGGGAGTGTTGACTTGAGAGGTGGCTTGGGATGCATTTGAACAACGAAGGGAAGATCATTCCCCTGTGGAGTGTGAAAATAACTAAGTGGCAGGCGATGAAACTGATGTGACTCTAGTCTTTGGATTTTGATTTAAAAAAAAAATTTAACTCCAGTGCGTCTTTTTTGTTTTTTTTGTTTGTTTGTTTTTGTTTTTGTAAATTACTACACTATGGGAAACAAAATTCATACATAACCAACTATAAACTGCCAAGTGACAGGAATCTCCTGGTGTACTTAGTTTTTTGAAAAGCTAACCCCTTGAGACATTAAAGCTGTCTTTACCCAACCCAGCTTCCATTTCTTGGAGACACATTGCTGGTCAGCCAATCAGATGCTGGTATTGAGGGAAAACAAATAATTTCTGCCCCTGGGTTTTTTTTAAGGGGACAGAAAATAGTGAAATAAATATAGTTAAAGAAAATAGTGAACAATTTGTGAAAGAAAAAAATGGCATCCCAAAAGTCAAAAACAACCTGACCCCAGTGAGATGGTGCAAGAACTTGGAAAGTAAAACGCATCTGGTGCACTCACTGGGCCATACATAGTGCAGTGTCTCCTGAGAGGGTAGTTATTGAGCACTTAATTGAGCAGGATGGGGTGGGAGAATCTCTTAAGTGATTGAATGGCCTTACTTGACATATGAATAAGGCACATGTGGTTTTTAATCAGCACTGCCACTCTCTAGGCTTATCACCTGTGAAAGATTTGTTCACTTCTTGAACCTCAGTTTTTAATTGTTTCTTTAATCTAATATATAGTTTTTAAACATTTTTTTTTAAAATTATACTTTAAGTTCTAGGGTTACATGTGCACAACGTGCAGGTTTGTTACATATGTATACATGTGCCATGTTGGTGTGCTGCACCCATCAACTTGTCAGCACCCATCTTTTACATCAGGTATAACTCCCAATGCCATCCCTCCTCCCTCTCCCCTCCCCATAAGAGGCCCCGGTGTGTGATGTTCCCCTTCCCGTGTCCAAGTGATCTCATTGTTCAGTTCCCACTTATGAGTGAGAACATGTGGTGCTTGGTTTACTGTTCTTGCGATAGTTTGCTGAGAATGATGGTTTCCAGCTGCATCCACGTCCCTACAAAGGACACGAACTCATCCTTTTTTATGGCTGCATAGTATTCCACGGTGTATATGTGCCACATTTTCTTAATCCAGTCTGTCACTGATGGACATTTGGGTTGATTCCAAGTCATTGTTATTGTGAATAGTGCCACAATAAACATATGTGTGCATGTGTCTTTATAGCAGCATGATTTATGATCCTTTGGGTATATACCCAGTAATGGGATGGCTGGGTCATATGGTATATCTAGTTCTATATCCTTGAGGAATTGCCATACTGTTTTCCACAATGGTTGAACTAGTTTACAGTCCCACCAACAGTGTAAAAGTGTTCCTATTTCTCCACATCCTCTCCAGCACCTGTTGTTTCCTGACTTTTTAATGATTGCCATTCTAACTGGTGTGAGATGGTATCTCATTGTGGTTTTGATTTG
>NW_016827168.1:0-12769 GCF_001698545.2 Rhinopithecus bieti | reverse complement strand
CTTTCTTCCAGTTGATCGAGTTGGTTACTGAAGCTTGTGCATTTGTCACGTATTTCTCGTGTCATGGTTTTTATCCCTATCAGTTGGTTTATGGCCTTCTCTGCATTGATTATTCTAGTTATCCATGCTTCCATTATTTTTTCAAGATTTTTAGTTTCTTTGTTGGGTATGTAGTTCCTCCTTTAGCTCTGAGAAGTTTGATCGACTGAAGCCTTCTTCTCTCAACTCGTCAAAGTCATTCTCCGTCCAGCTTTGATCCGTTGCTGGCGATGAGCTGCGTTCCTTTGGAGGGGGATGCGCTCTGATTTTTTGAATTTCCAGCTTTTTTGCCCTGCTTTTTCC
Source organism: Rhinopithecus bieti (assembly GCF_001698545.2). Taxonomy (NCBI): domain Eukaryota; kingdom Metazoa; phylum Chordata; class Mammalia; order Primates; family Cercopithecidae; genus Rhinopithecus; species Rhinopithecus bieti. The sequence goes on along the minus strand of NW_016827168.1, from coordinate 12,427 downwards.
CCAACTTTGTGGTTATATCTGCCTTTGGTCTTTGATCATGGTGACATACTGGTGGGGTTTTGGTGTGGGTATCCTTTCTGTTTGTTAGTTTTCCTTCTAACAGTTAGGACCCTCAGCTGTAGGTCTGTTGGAGATTGCTTGAGGTCCACTCCAGACCCTGTTTGCCTGGGTATCAGCAGCAGAGGTTGCAGAAGATAGAATATTGCTGAACAGCGAGTGTTGCTGTCTGATTCTTGCTCTGGAAGCTTTGTCTCAGGGGTGTCCCCCACCGTGTGAGGTGTGAGGTGTCGGTCTGCACCTAGTGGGGAATCTCTCAGTTAGGTCCCAGACTCAGGGGTCTGGGACCCACTTGAGCAGGGAGTCCGTCTGTTCTCAGATCTCAGCCTCCTTGCTGGGAGAATCACTGCTCTCTTCAAAGCTATCAGACAGGGTCATTTACATCTGCAGAGGTTTCAGCTGCTTTTTGTTTAGCTTTGCCCTGTCCCCAGAGGTGGAGTCTACAGGGACAGGCAGGCCTCCTTGAGCTGTGGTGGGTTCCACCCAGTTCGAGCTTCCTGGAGTCTTTGTTTACCTACTTAAGCCTTAGCAATGGTGGGCGCCCCTCCCCCAGCCTGGCTGCTGCCTTGCAGTTAGATCTCAGACTGCTGTGCTAGCAATGAGGGAGGCTCCTTGAGCATGGGACCTTCCTGACCAGGTGTGGGATATAATCTCCTGGTGAGTCGTTTGCTAAGGCCCTTGGTAAAGTGCAGTATTAGGGTGGGAGTTACCCGATTTTCCAGGTGTTGTGTGCCTCAGTTTCCCTTGGCTAGGAAAAGGGATTCCCTTCCCCCTTGCACTTTCCAGGTGAGGTGATGCCTCGCCCTGCTTCAGCTCTGGCTGGTCAGGCCGCACCAGCTGACCAGCACCGATTGTCCGGCAGTCCCCCAGTGAGATGAACCCGGTACCTCAGTTGAAAATGCAGAAATCACCAGTCTTCTGTGTCACTCACGCTGGGAGCTGGAGCCTGGAGCTGTTCCTATTAGGCCACCTTGCTCCGGGACCATCTCAGTTTTTAATTGTAAGTTGCATTTTATTAGTAGGGCTTGAAAGGTGGAAAAAAAAATATATATATGTATATATATATATTTGTAAATGGCATAAAAGAGGTGGGTTTCAGAAAAAAATTAATATCTAATCATATATTCCATTTGTTAAAAATTCTCATTTACCTTTTTCTTTCCCATTGTTGAGTTTTGAAATTTTCTCAGGTGTGTTTTTTATGGCTTGGTGATGTCAAACGGAATTTTAAGGCTTAGCTTTTAGATGCTAGCTATGAAGGAAAAAAACAGGAAAAATCTTCCATTTTGGCTCTAGAAAATGAATACATTTCCACAAGAAAATGTGGTAGATAACTGGTGAGTTACATAGATTCATGAAAACATTAGTTCCTCTTCTTGCAGGGTACGTTTGTGACAGTCACTATCTCTTTTCTCTATCCCTTTATCTTGATTTCTGAGTTTCATGCCAAATTTTATTAGATGAAACTTGGTACCTCCTAGAAGTGTTGCCATGTGACTAATTGTTTACTACATGATTTTTAATTGAAATAATTCGATAATACATTTATTGTTTGAAAGGAATAGATACTTTTGGTTTTCTTATTGAGGTATGAAATGTAGACACCTTAAAATTTCCTTCCCTTATATGAATACTGTGTTTGAGTAATTTTGCTGGATTTTACAGTTTCAAAAACCAGGTGAATAACTCTGAGATGAAGATTAAAGCTTGAGCCCAGTTACTCTGAGCTAAGGCTAATATTGAGCCTGCAAAAAGAGGTTACTAAAGGCCCAATTACTTCTTTCTGGGGAGCCTCCCTCGTCTGCAGGTGTCTCAGCCTGCTCACCACAGCCATGGAAGAAGGCTTTATACTGAGAGAAACTTCAGAGCCATGGAAAGCTGGGGGTCCACAGGCAGATTGAAGGGGACTGGAAAAGTCTTACTGAAGATGAAGCTGTTACTGTTTTGAGGCAGTTCTAGATTTTGTAAAATAAAGCAGTTAGATTTAAGTAAAAAAATAAAAATTGAATTCCGAAGGAGTATTGCAACAGGAGGAAGTACCGGCTATAAGATCTATAAAGATTGCAAAATTTAGGCAGATAAGGGCTTTCTGTCATAGGGAGTAGCAAAGCCAGTTAGAAACAAGGTGCGACGGGAATGGCAAATGGAGGGTGAATAATCAGATTTTAGGTCAGAGAATGTTTTACCCTGAAGTCAGCATGTTCTTAGGAGGAACATAAAATACATTTGTATGTTGACTCAGACTGAGGGTAGCTCAAAGTTCAGGAGCCTGTGAAAAGGAGATAAACTTAATTAAAGTTTGGTTAAGAAGTATTTTATTTGGACCACTGACGACAAATTCAGCTGATTTTTTTTATGAGAAAAAGAAGAAAATGTGGAGAGCCCGTGTCTGGCTATGTGAAAGGTAAGAAAAGAGAGCACCATCTAAGTCATGAATGGGAAGGGTGTTTCCAAGAACAGTTCCTGGAGAACACAAAGGATGGGGAATTTTATTAATCACAGCTGTTCACCTGGATTATCTATGTGCTTCATTTCCCCCCACCTTTTTATTTGTTCTATACATGTCTTCCATTTGGCTTGTCCTGGGTTGTATCTCTTTTAATAAACTGGTAAACATCACTACAGTGTTTTGCTGAGTTCTGTGAGTAGCTCTACCAAATTATTGAACTTGAGGGAGATTATGAAAGTCTCCAATTTTTAAATAGTAGCTCAGAAGCATAGATGGGCCCATGGGATTTGTGACTGGCATCTGTAGTAAGGACAGTGTTGTGGGACTGAGCCCCGAATCAGAATCTGCACTGACTCTGGGTGGTGTCAGAATTAAAATATTAGACAATGAGTTGGTGTTGGAGAATTGCTTGGTGTTCAGCAAAGATTACAGAATTAATGCCAGAAGAAAGAGATCACAGAGGCCTGGCCTGACTTGGAATGGAACTCTGGTTGTCTGGGAATGCTAGGCTCTGCTCTTCTGCACATAGGCTGTCACATTGCCCGTTATCCTGTGATTCCATGTCTCCTCCCAGGGTGAGAGAGGATTGAAAACTTAAGAGGAAAGGAGTTTTGATAGCGGACCCCCTTTTCCCACAGCTGCCACCACAGGATTTCCACCCACTCACAGACACACCCACTGGACATGATGTGTCTACACCCCTCCCAGGACTGAACACAACCCTTAGGAATTTCACCACAGTGTTTTTTTTATCCTAGTGTTTCTTGCCAAAAACCTACTGAAGAATCTACAAGTCTCCTGGCATATCCCCACCCCCAGGCACTGAATCTGCAGCAGTAAGCTGTTTTCTCCACCAACCTAGGGTTCTGGACCATCTGTTTATAATCTCATCTGCCTGCATGGACACAGAAATAAACCAGAGTACAGCTCTACCTGGGCCATATCTGTAGCACAAACCATTTCTTCCACCTACATTGTACTCTCCCCTGCTCATGGATTTTTTTCCTTTTAACTTTTATTTTTGGTTCAAGGGTACATATGCAATTTTGTTATGTAGGTAAAATTGTGTCATGGGGTTTGGCGTGTTGATTATTTTGTTACTGAGTTACTATAGAGCCAAACAAGTGTTTTTTTCTGATCCTCTTTGTCCTCCCACCCTCCACCCTCAACTAGACCTCAGTGTCTGTTGTTTGCTTGTGTCCATGTGTTCTTATTGTTTAAATCTTACTTTTAAATAATAACATTCATTTGGCTTTCTGTTTCTGCATTAGTTTTCTAAGGCTAATGGTCTCTAGCTCCATCCGTGTTGCTGCTAAGGACATGATCTTGCTATTTTTTATGGCCACATGGTATCCGTAATGTTTATGTACATATTTTGTTTTTATTAAATCTTGTTTTATGTTATTTAACTTTTTTGGAGAAAGAGTCTCACTCCGTTGTCCAGGCTGGAGTGCAGTGGCATAATCTTGGCTCACTGCAGCCTCAGCTTCTGGGCTCAAGCAGTCTTTCTACCTCAGCCTCCCAAGTAGCTATAAGTACAGATGCACACCACCAGTCGCAGCTAATTTTTGGTTTTGCAGTTTTTGTAGAGATGGGGTTTTGCCTTGTCGTTCAGGCTAGGTTTTGAACTCCTGAACTCAGGCTATCCACCTGCCTTGGCTCCCAAAGTGCTGGGATCACAGGTAGGAGCCACCATGCCTGTCTGTACCACATTTTTTTTATTCAGTCTACCATTGATTGGCATTTAGGTTGATTCCATGTCTTTGCTATTTTGAATATTGCTGCCATGAACCTGCATGTGCATGTGTCTTTTTGACAGAATACATTTCTTTGGGTACATACCCAGCAATTATGAAATTGCTGGGTCAAATGATAATTTTGTTTTTGGTTCTGTGAGGAATTACTACACTGGTTTTCACAATGGTTGAACTAATTTACATTCCCACCAGCAGTGTATAGGCATTCCCTGTTTTTTACAACCTTGCCAGCATCTGTTATTTTTTGACTTTTTAATAATAGCCATTCTGACTGGTGTGAAATGGTATCTCATTGTGGTTTTTCTTTTTCTTTTTTCTTTCTTTTTTAGTAGAGATGGGGTTTCACCGTGTTAGCGAGGATGGTCTCTATCTCTTGACCTCGTGATCCGCCCGTCTCGGCCTCCCAAAGTGCTGGAATTACAGGCTTGAGCCACCGCACCCGTCCTCATTGTGATTTTTCTTTGCATTTGTCTAATAATGAGTGATGAACATTTTTAAAAATATGCGTGTTGGCAATATGGAAAATCTTCTTTTGAAAAGCATCCGTGCATGTTTTTTGCCTACTTTTTAATAAGGTTGTTTGCTTTTTTCTTGTAAACTTGTTTAAGTTTTTTATAGATTCAGGATATTAGACCTTTGTCAGAAGTGTAGTTTACAATTTTTTTTTTATTCTGTAGGTTGTCTGTTCACTCTGCTGATAGTTTCCTTTTCTGTGAAGAAGCTCTTTAGTTTAATTAGGCCCCATTTGTCAAATTTTGCTTTTGTTGCAGTTGCTTTGGTATCTTCATCATGAAATCTTTGCCAGTTTCTATGTTTAGAATGGTATTTCCCAGATTATCTGTCAGTGTTTTGTTTTTCTTTCTTTCTTTTTTTTTTTTAACAACTTTAAGTTTTACATTTAAGTCTTTAATTTATCTTAAGTCTTTTTTTTTGTATATGGTATAAGGATGGAGTCCGGTTTCAATCTTCTACATAGTGCTAGCTAGTTATTTCAGCACCATTTATTAAATAGGGATTTCTTCCCAAATTCCTTTCGTCAGCTTTATTAAAGATCAGATGGTTGTAGGTGTGTTGCATTATTTCTAGACCTCTATTGTGTTGCATTGGTCTATAAGTCTGTTTTTTTTGTACCAGTACCAGGTTGCTTTGGTTACTGTAGCCCTGTAGTATAGTTGAGGTCAGTAATGTAATGTATTCAGGTTTGTTCGTTTTGCTTAGGATTACCTTGGCTATTTTTTTTTGGTTCCATATGAAATTTAAAGTATTTTTTTTATTTCTTTAGTTCTGTTAAAAATGTTAACAGTGGTTTAATAGAAATAGCATTAAATCTGTAAATTTCGTTGGGCAGTATGGCCATTTTAATGATGTTGATATTTTCTATTTATGAGTATAAAATAGTTTTCCATTTGTTTGTGTCATCTCTGACTTCTCTAGTCAATGTTTTGTAATTCTTGTCATAGAGATCTTTCACCCTCCCTGGTTAGCTGTATTCCTAGTTATTGTGAATGGGATTGTTTTTGATTTGGCTTTTTGTTTGGCTGTTGTTGATGTACAGGAATGCTACTGACTTTAGTACATTTATTTTGTATTTTGAAACTCTGCTAAAGTTGCCTGTCAGTTTAAAGAGCTTTTCTGCTGAGACTGTAGGATTTTCTAGATAGAGAATTAGGTCATCTGCAAACAGGGATAGTTTGACTTCCTCTCTTTCTGTTTGAATGCCTTGTATTTTTTCTTTTGCCTGATTGCTCTGGCTAGAACTTCTAATTCTATGTTGAATAAGAGTGGTGAGAGAAGGCACTTTTGTCTTCCTCCAGTTTTCAAGGAGAAATGCTTCCAGCTTGTTTCCATTCAGTATGTAGGCTGTGGATTTGTCATAGATAACTTATTATTTTGAAGTATGTACCTTCAATGCATAGTTTGTTGAGGGCTTTTAACATGAAAGATGTTCAATTTTGTTGAAAGCTCTTTCTCCATCTATTGAGATAATCTTGTGATTTTTGTCCCTAGTTCTATTTATGTGATTAATAACATGTATTAATTTGTGTATGTTGAACCAATCTTGCATCCCATGGATAAAACCTAGTTGAACATAGTGGATTAACTTTTTGATGTGTTGCTGGATTTGGTTTGCTGGTATTTTGTTAAGGATTTTTTTCATCAATGTTTATCAAAGATACTGGCCTCAGGTTTTCTATTTTTTGTTTTATCTCTGCCAGGTTTTGGTATCAGAATGATGCTGTTCTTATGTAATTACTTGGTGAGAAGGTCTTCCTCAATTTTTTTGGAATAGTTATAGTAGAAATGGTACCAGATTTTCTTTGTACATCTGTAGAATTCAGCTGTGAATCTGTCTGGTCTTGGGCTTTTTTTGGTTGGTAGGCTATTTGTTACAAATTCAGTTTTGGAGCTTGTTACTGGTCTATTCAGGGACTCAGTTTCTTTTTCGTTCACTCTTGGGAGGATGTATTTGCCCAGAAATTTATCCATTTTTCTAGATTTTCTAGTTTGTGTGCATAGAGGTGTTCATAGTAAACTTCAATAGTTACTTGTATTTTTGTGGGATCAGTAATAATATCCCTTTTGTCATTTCAAGTTTGGATCGTCTTTCTTCATTAATCTAGCTAGTGGTTTATTTAACTTAGAAAAATTTTCAAAGATTTAACTCCCAGATTTCTTATCTTTTGTGTAGTTTTTACTGTCTAAATCTCCTTCTTTTAACATCTGATTTTGGTTACTTCTTGTCTTCTGCTAGCTGAAGAGTTGATTTGCTCTTGCTTCTCTCATTCTTTACTGATGATATAAAGTTGTTAAATTGAGGTCTTTCTACCTTTTTGATGTGAACATTTAATGGTTTAAATTTTCCCATTAACACTGTCTTAGTTGTGTTGCAGAGATTCTGTTATGTTGTATCCTTGTTCTCATTTGTTTTAAAGAACTTCTTAATTCCTGCCTTAATGTTGTTATTTACCCCAAAGTCATTTAAGTGCAGGCTATTTAATATCCATGTAATTGTATGGTATCAAGTGGGTTTTTGTTTGTTCTTTTTGTTTTTGTTTTTTGAAATGGAGTCTCCCTCTGTTGCCCAGGCTGGAGTGCAGTGGCATGATCTCGGCTCACTGCAACCTCTGCCTCCCGAGTTCAAGCAATTCTCCTGCCTCACCCTCCTGAGTACCTGGGATTACACGTGCGTGCCACCACACCCAGCTATTTTTTGTATTTTTAGTAGAGACGGGGTTTCGCCATGTTGACCAGTCTGGTCTTGCACTCCTGACCTCAGGTAATCCGCCTGCCTCAGCCTCCCAAAGTTCTGGGATTATAGGTGTGAGCCACCATGCCCAGCCTAAGTGGGTTTTTAAAATTGAATTATATTTTTATCAAGCTGTAGTCTGTGTGTGTGATTAGTATGATTTTGGGATTTTTGAATTTGCTAAGGATTGTTTTATTTCTGATTGTGTGGTCAATTTTAGAGTATGTGCCACATGGTAATGAGAAGAGTGTATATAATCTTGTTTTTAGGTGGAGAGTTTTATAGATGTCTATTTGGTCAAGTGTTGGGTTTAGGTTCTAATATCTGTGAATTTTCTGTCTCAATACTCTAATAGTGTCTGTGGGGTGTTGTAGTCTACCACTGTTATTGTATCAGAATCTAAGTCTCTTTATAGGACTCTGAGAACTTGCTTTATTCATGTGCAACCATGGACTTTTTATAACACGTTTCCTCTTTAGCTTTTTACCCCATAAACATTCTTCCAAGTGCACCATGTGCCCAGGGTTACTCCTTAGATGCCTGAATCCAGTGTCTACTAAAATTCAGATATCCAAGAGTTCAAAAACATGTCCAGAGACCTGGCTGCTTTCGGACAAAACATAAATGAGAAATAAGTGGCTTTATTATCCTACCTGAAAATCAGGGAGGATATTTTGTTCATCTCCCTTAAAGCATTTAGATTATATGTAGGCTTTTTTCTGTGCTTTTAAAAAAATATATGTAAATAATTGTAACAGCTAAATCAACCTTTTTTTCATTCTTACTGACTCAGGATAGTATTCATTTAGGACCTCAGATTCTTTGCTTTTTATTTTTGCTTTGGCAAAGGTTTGTTTCCCTTCTTACCTTCCTTCCTGCCTGCCTGCCTGCCTGCCTGCCTGCCTTCCTTTTGAAATAGAGTCTCACTCTGTCGCCACTGCAAGCTCCGTCTCCCAGGTTCACGCCATTCTCCTGCCTCAGCCTCCCTAGCAGCTGGGACTATAGGTGCACACCACCACGCCTGGCTAATTTTTGTATTTTTAGTAGAGACGGGGTTTCACCGTGTTGGTCAGGATGGTCTCGATCTCCTGACCTTGTGATCTGCCCGCCTTGGCCTCCCAAAGTGCTGGGATTACAGGCGTGAACCACCGTGCCTGGCCATGTTTCATGTTCTTAGTCTTTTAAAGTGGACACAGATTTGTTTAGATTAAAGCTCATTGTAAGAGCACACAAAAGTTGAGCACTAAGATAGGATTAAATTTAGCATTGTAGAATGATAAAGACTAAAAAATGCTAAGTTTGTGTGGTGGGAAACTGATTATGCAAGGTAATTATTCAGTATTTGCAGGCTGAAGTATTTACACTTCAAAAGCAAAAGTGAGGTGAGAATTTTTCTCTTAATTATAGTTCCCAAACACTGTCTGGAATTACTAGACATGATATAAATATATTAGATGCCAACTAAGCTTTACTCTAGCAAGGACTTTCCCCCTCAGGCTTCCAGTATACTCATAATTGTGCTGCAGAGTGCATGCTGTCCCCTAAATATGCAGGCAGAACTGTGTCTCTGCCTATTTGCTATTTATAGTTTTGTACAGTCACTTCTAGAGAGGCTAGATCAGATTTTTACAAACTTCACAGGGTCGTAATCTATCATTTTACCTCTTTCAGTGACTCTTCTGTTTTCAGATGTGAAACTAATTCACAGACCACGGGGCCCAAAAGCCCAATCAGAGTAATGACATGTAGACATGAGGTTCTCCGCTTTCCCCTTCCTTCTCTTGCTAAAATGCCCACAAATTTCCTCTTTATGCCCACAAATGTGCAGGTAACATCTGTTGCTATTCCAACAATCCAGGACCTAAACCTGCAGCTCCATTTTCTGAATCTAGGTCTTATATTGGGGAGAAAACCTTCTATTTGAGGAATACAAATTCTTTCAGTTGTCAAACTCAGACATTAAAATAAGAGCACAATTATGTCTTTTTTCCCCCTTTAAACTATATTCATTTCTTAAAACTGTTCGCTGTTGCCATTAGTAGAGTAAATTAAACTATTAGTGTCACACTGGACACTAACACTATAACCCATACTCTAAACCTTCATAATGTATATCCAACTGATAATTAATGTTATTTCTGTAAATAAATAAGAATTTTTGTATCAACCCACTCTCTGTCTTTTTTTTTTTTTTACCTTTACAAATCCACTGGTAACTACTGCTAATTAAAGTGTAGATTCCAGGCAACTTGAATCTTTGCTGCCAGGTTACAGTCCTCATGTTTGGCCCAAATAAACTTGTCAACTTATATTCATGTTTCTTCAGCTTTTTCCTTTTAGGTAGACATATCACTTAGAATGCTAGAGCCGCCCGTATGAGGGGCTTTCTCCGTTGATTGTACTCCACTTGCTGTAACACCCAAGAATGTAGAGCCAGGTTGATCCCACCTAGAATCTACACCTAAGTTCTGGCCCCTGCCTGGGATTACAAGACAGGGTTAGACTTTGTATTGAAAATGTACAGAAAACCAACAAGAGGCATTTTCTGCATTGTGAGATGTCAACACTGACATCTTAAAGTTTCTTTTTAAGAGTGTGGCTCTTTCAGCTTTTCAGATCTTATCCAGTGACCTGCTATAGTTATGTGAGAGGCTCCAGGTGTAAACAATCTGAAGGCAAAATCTGTAAGTGTAAACAAGCATCTTAGGAGTGATAGATCAAGACCTCAAAATATCCACAGCATGATCCCAACTACACCTACCTGTAAAATGTGATTCTGGAGTACAGTATTCTCCTTCCTCTTATCCAAGAGCTAGCTAGGCAGGACAAGTGATCCAGGTTCTGGAGCTCCACCAGGGCAGTTCTATTTTCTATTTAGAATCAGCCTGAGTTTCTCCTGCCTGGCTTACCATTGGGCCGTCAGCCCAGGCTCACTGGAAACCCTCTCACAATCAGCTGGGTGTTGCTGAGAAATTTGAGGATGTCCAGAGCAGAACTGTGTCAGTCAGACAAGAGTGGTTAATTCTGCTAACTCTCAGTGTAAGAGAAATGAGTCAGCCTGTGTTTGTTCCTCCCTTCATACAAAATAGGTCTTTGGTTGGTAGCCAGATGAGAGTTTCTCCAGTTTCCTGGCACTCGGGTGAAAAACGAGGTCTGGAGACTCAAACAGATAAAGTAGTATTTTAAACTTTTATGGCCATTCAAAACTAGTTGAAGCAGTCATGGTTCTTACCATCCAGGAACTTTCAGTCTAGACTAGCAGCTAGATATATTGTTGAATTAAGCATCATATGGTTGGTACAATGAGTAGATGTGTGCAAAAAACCTTAGGCTTTACTTGGGCCACTTTATGTTTTTGTGACTTCTGATATCATCTTAAGAGATACTTAGGGACAGAAGAGTTGTTATTACTCTTTGTATTTCTATTACCTTGCTAAGAATACATATTTATCTTCTAATAAAATTACCCTAAGAAACCTTAAGAGATTTGTTTAAATTACTCATCAGTTTATGTTATAAAATTAACAGGGCAGTGGCGAAAAAAGATTAAAATTACACAAAGTCTGGCATTTAAGTTTCTCTCGGGTAAACTTAGGAAAAATAGAACTGGAAATACCCCTGGAGACATAGAGAGCAGAATTCTACATAGGGTTCTCTCCCTGACCCAATTCTATTCAGAGTCACCTTGTTTGGGGGCTTCATTTAGGTCTGGCACCACCATGGAGTCTTGCCTCACAGAACTGATTGGGAAAAATCAATCAGAGTTTTGGGTAGTGAATCCTGCTACCTTTCTAGAGCTGTTATGCACAATTTCCTGAAACCCAGAAGGAGATAAATGGAAAAAATCAAGTATGCATTTTAAGGTCTTAATTTTTAAAGTTTCTATTAAAACCAGTGCTTGCAGAGACATTCCATTTAGCAACTTGTTTTCTATGCCTTCAGATCCAGTAGTTGCTCCACAAGTCACAAGAAAATAAATATAAATACAATAAAAATTTCACTGAACTACATTAACCTCTTCCTTTCTGTATCCCTCTCATCTGTCTATATTTAGCTTTTACTCTATACATTTTTTAACAACCAATGACTGAGAAACAGAAAAGTAAATAAAAATGGTGGGCCTTTTATCTTAATAATGGGAATTATTAGACACTTAGTACTAAACCCTGGGGTGTTACGAGGATTAAATCACATAATACATTATTCCCAACACAGTTGTCTGTAACATACTCTTGATCACATAGTACTTGCTTAATAAACATTGCATTAGTACACGTGTACATGTTCTTTTCCAAATGCAGACTTATTCAGACATTGGTGCCTCCTATTTTCTCTGTAAACTTTAAAGAGCCAACAAAGAATATGATATTGTAGGATGGAGATTGGTTGTCTTCATTTGTACCAAAATTATTTGTGTTGTGACAAGAGTGCTGAGTGTAAGGGATTCTGTGCTGTGCCCGCTTTCTCTAACTAATCTAATGATGAGTCCACGGGGAGCACCATCAGCATTGACAGTGGACTTGTTTAAAACATACATTTACGGACCGTTTGCAAACCTTCAGAATCGCATTACCTAGAGTGGGGCCAAAATTATCAAGAGATTTATAAGGTCATTCAAACATGTGAGGTAATTCTTAGCTAAGTGTTTATCAGCCTAGGCTTCTAATTAGGATTACATGGCCAATTTGCAGATATCTCTATACTTGTGTTTATGGGCCAGCAAAACTGGGAAAAACACAGGTTCTTTCATTTACTGGATGTTTGACAAAATATTCTTATTAGGACAAAAACAGTTACATTACTGGTGAACTTGTTAGAAATTCAGAAACTCAGACTTTATTCCAAATCTTCTGAAAAAAATAATCTGCGGGGGCGGAGCAAGATGGCCGAATAGGAACAGCTCCAGTCTCCAACTCC
>NW_016827167.1:0-1269 GCF_001698545.2 Rhinopithecus bieti | reverse complement strand
TTTTTTTTTTTTTTTTTTTTTTTTTTTTTTTGAGGCATAGTTTCACTCTTGTTGCCCAGGCTGGAGTGCAATGACACGAGTCTCAGCTCACTGCAACCTCTGCCTACTAAGTTCAAGCGATTCTCCTGCCTTAGCCTCCCAAGTAGCTGGGATTACAGGTGCCGCCACCACAACCGGCTAATTTTTTTGTATTTTTAGTAGATACAGTGTTTCACCATGTTGGCCAGGCTGGTCACAAATTCCTGACCTCAGGTGATCCACATTTTTAATCCAAGATCGAGACTAAGTACAAAAAGGCACTACCCTAACTTGGAAATTGGATGCAAGCATTCCCGTAGGATGTCTACTCCTGCCAAGTTTGAGGGGGAAAAAAAGACAGAAATTCAACATCCGTAGCTTTAGCTCTTGAAAAAAAAAAAGGAAAGAGAGAAATATTAGAAGAACATAAATTTAACCAAGAATGTTGGTGATATTTAAATAAGATTTAAATTCATACAGCATTTAAACAGAAAAGAAGGAAATGGCATTAAATTCACATAAGTGCCGGATTATGCACACTAGAGCCAGAAATATTAACTGTATCCCCATAATGGAACAGTGCGACTGGCTGGAAATGGATTATGAAAGAAGTTCAAGAATTTTAATAGATCATCCCTTCAGACCATCAGCATTGTAAAGTGGTAGTTAATAAATTATTTGACATGTACAGTTAGTCATATTTTAACAAGAAGTAATGAACAGGTCTTGCCGGCTCACCTAGACCGTTACATTTCTCCAGTTCATCTCCCAGAGGGGGCGTTTGGAATGTCTAGCAATCTAATACAATGAACAGAGCTAGGAAGGAAGGATGGATGTCAGAATATGCTGGAAGAAGTTCTGCTCCATCCAGCTGCTTCAGGAACACATCTCAGGTTGTCTCTCCAGACCAGGATGGAGTTGGGGCCAGGTCCACTCATGGGGCCAGGTCCACTCATGGGGCCAGGCCCACTCATGGGGGACTAGGCTTGTGTCTTGCTAAGCTCACCTAGGCTCAGGAACCTGGGTCCCCAGAGCCCAGGTGAGCTTAGGTAAGGTCTCCAGAGCCCAGATGAGGATAGGTAAGGTCCCCAGAGCCTAGGTGAGGATAGGTGAGGTCCCCAGAGCCCTGGTGAGCATAGGTGAGGTCCCCAGAGCCCAGGTGAGCATAGGTGAGGTCCCCAGAGCCCAGGTGAGCTTAGGTAAGGTCTCCAGAGCCCTGTTGAGCTTAGGTGAGGTCTCCAGAGCCCAGGT
>NW_016827166.1:0-15162 GCF_001698545.2 Rhinopithecus bieti | reverse complement strand
GCTCTCCTACAGTCTTTCCTGGAGGTAGTGGGTTGAATGGTGGCCCCCAAAAAGATAGGTCCAAGTTCTAACTTCTAGAACCTGTGAATGCAACCTTATTTGGAAAAAGGGTCTTCGCAAATGTAATTAAAACACCTGGAGATGAGATCATCCTGGATTTAGGATGGGCCCTAAACCCAATGACTGATATCTTTATAAGAGAAAGGAGAGGGAGACGCAGAGACGGAGAGAAGAAGGTCATTGGAGATGGAGGCGGAGATGCGGGTGAAGTGTCTGCAAACCAAGGAATGCCAAAGATTGCCAGCAAACCGCTGGGGGCCGGGAGAGAGGCCTGGCCGATTCTCCCTCACAGACAGTGGAGGGAACCACCCTGCTGACACCTCAGTTTCAGGCTTTGGGACCTCAGAATTGTAAGAGAATAAACATCTGCTGTTTTGAGCCACACGGTTTATAGTCATTTATTATGGCGGCCACGGGAAACTCACACACTGGGTATCCAAGAATGCCAGGCCTGGCTGCTCCTGAACTGGGCATCTCAGAGCTGTGTTTGCAGTAGGACACTTCAGTAGGTGATGTTTCCCTCTGGATATACCCTGAGCTCAGGGCTCCTCTTCCGCAGTGCAGCCCACTGGGTGCACCCATCTGTCTGGGCTCACAACCCCCCATGGGGCACCATATTCGTGTTGCTTGGTTTCTGACCCAGTAGGGGCAGTGAAGGCTCAGCTGTCAGTGTCCAAGTAGGATCGGATCTGATGACGCCTCCTTTTCACAGGAGTTAGTTACTCCTCCCTCCTTTCTGCTTTCAACATCCCCTGCCTTGACTTCTCTCCTTTGCATGGCATTCGTTTGTCTTAGACTATGACATCCTGAGAGAAAACTAGGCCCTGTTTGTGGCTAGGTTTGTTGTCTCCCCCAGGGGCAGAGAGCTGCTTTACATAATTGATGAAAACTTTGTTTCTGTTTTCTAACTCTCGATTCAGTGCTCTTTTCACATACTCCCAAGCTTACATGTCCCTGCCACCTTCAGAAACAAAACATGATATTAAAAGTTGCTGCTGGATATTGGGCAGCTGATATCTGACCTCATGCAGCAGAAGGGGAGGGTGAGGAATTGCCACTTGACATAGGGATCCCCTGAGCTTCCCTGACATTAACATGATGCGGGGGGGGCGGGGGCTTGATAAAAAACAAAGCACAGTCTGGAGCTCAGGGCTGCTGCTGAGAGTCTAATGGCTTCTCAGCCCCTGGTAACCTTACCCTTCAGGCCCCGCTCCTGCCTCCTCTCCTGCCTCCCACCCACAGCCAGCGCTCCACCAAACTTCACTGCCTTCCTGGAGTGCTCCTCCCTACTCTCTCCTTCGGCCCAGTCTCCTTCATCCCAGGAGACCCAGCTCACATCTCACCTGCCCTGGGGATGTGGGGCCTTCTCCCTCTGCAGAACTTCTCTTCCCCAACACTGCTCTGCAGAGCACCTGGTGTCCACCTCATCACACCCCTGCCCTGCGCCAGCAGGATCCAGGGCTACAGGCAGGTTCTGTGGGTCAGGGATGGGTCTTGCTCCTCTTCGTCACCTACGTGTTTGGAGCTTCCCCTGCACAGAGCAGTGCTCCCCAAATGATTGTGGATTTTAACTCAGTCAGGGTGATTGCTCAGTTGTGTACCAGAGAAATGGTCTTGTTGGAAAGAGCCTGCAGAATGCCAATTGCAGCCTCAGTGAAGATGATAGAAGATGCCACTAAGCAACGATGGCTTATAACTTTGTTCAGTAATAGCTAAGTTTGGCCCAAACAAGGTCAACATCTGAATAAACTATGCAGTAAGTGAAAATTGTTTTATTTATTTTATGGCATATTTATTTTAAACATCTGAATAAACTATGCAGTAAGTGAAAATTGTTTTATTTATTTTATGGCATATTTATTTTAGAATATATACAAAGTGGTCGAGGAGCCATGAATCCTTAAGAAAATATGAAAAAGACAAGTGTTTATAAAGCCATACCAGCATCCAATCAACGTCAGAAGCTTTAAGAGCTGAGAAGTGTCCAAACATCAAGTGTACTTGAGAAGTGATTTCCACTGATTTCCACTGGATTCCATTGCCCTCAAGTCGACCCTGGCCCTGCAGCCTTACTTTTGAGGATGACTTCTCCAAGAGGTCTGTCTGCCTGTCTGTCTGTTTGGGGACAGATGATTGATGAGGTCAGCAAACTGAAAGTTGTGACCTCTCCAGCCCTAAACCTTTTTCAGGTACCAGAAATGGGAATTTTTATATTATCTCATTTAACATGTCTTGGAGAGCAGGACCCCAGGGTGCTTTTGTTTTATTTTTGCTTTTGTTTCTGTTTCTGTTTTGAGATGGAGTCTCGCTCTGTTGCCCAGGCTGGAGTGCAGTGGCTCAGTCTCGGCTCACTGCAAGCTCCGCCTCCTGGGTTCACGCCATTCCCCCGCCTCAGCCTCCTGAGGACCCCAGGTTTTTAAGTCTTTGGGTTCTCTCATAGGTTTAGCACTGAGTTGTTAATCAATAAACATTTTTTGAATTTAATAAGAAAAGAAAACTCTTGGTGGGAAAGAGCTCTAAAGTTGAACTTTCTGCACCCTGACCTTGAAACCGGTCAAAGAGCCCCACCAGAGTTTGGGATCAGTAGCTCTGCCGCTACCAGCCAGTGTTTCAAATTTGCATTGTCGTATGTACAGTGGATGCCTTTAAGTAAAGCAGTCAGCATCCAGAATATCAGCAATTACTTGGAATATTTTGGTGAGATAGCCGAGTTCCCCAGCAATGAGCCTGATGTATACACACCATCCCCAGTGTTGACACTGGGAAAATGGGAGAATCTCATGATCTCCCTGAACCTGGGGCAAATGTGTTTGGTCCCTTCTTCACTGAGGCTGAACAAAGCCCGTTCCAACCCTGCAATACAGAAATGTGGCCCAAGGTGCTGAGTGAGTGGGAGGAAGTAGTCACTGCATAGGCCGCTGGCAACTGTTCGTTCAGAGTCCTTTGTTCATTTGTTTTTGCATAGACAAACCTGACCCCGTAGGCATACTCACTTCATCAGCTCCTGTGTCCCACATACCAGCAACAGAATAATGTGCCCAAGAAGTGTTCTCTGAGTGACTGAACTTTCCTGCTGTTCAGGCAGTCTAATGATGGGTCAAGAGAGCCTAAGAGGTATTTGAATTGAGGAGGATTTTGATTTCACTAGAATAACCAGACTTCAAGACATTTACCATTAACACCAACTACGTGCAGCTCTCACCATTAGTGTCTCTCTTGCTACACAAGTTTGTTGTTAAATTATATTTGTCTTTTTATTTTTTCCTGGAAAGGCAAGCTAGATGTCTAGGGGATTTGATGTCTGATAAATGCTTCTAGTTGAAGATGTATTACCAAGAAATTTAGACTCCCCAGGACTGAGTGGGGTAATGAGTGTATTTCTAGAATGGCTTCACCATTTGCTGGAAGACAGAATATGCTTCATGGCCATCTCCTACCAATTTTTGGCTCCTTACTTCTCCCCAATGCCCCACCCCTACTCTTTCCAACATCAGCTATTTTTATGTTTTCCCTAAGTCTGAAGCTTCTCGATATATGCAGTTTTGCAGAGACCCACAATATTGTTTTCTTCTAGACAGCTGAGTTCTGTGGTTCTAAGAGGAATAGCTAGTTCTAGCTTTACTGTGGAATTGAGGACATGGTGTTTGGGGTAGGTGAGAGAGACAGAAAATCATGATATGTTGGAAGTGGAAAGCACCGTGTTTCCTAAATGAGGGAAAGGGGAGAGGAGGCAGGTATTGGTGGTGAGGAAATCAGTCAGGAGACAGTTACCAGTGGATGCAAAGAAGGATAAGGGCAACAGAAATGGAGGTGCGACTACAAAGTAGTGAAAGAACGTTGGCCACCTGCTCAGGGCCAACGACCTGAAGACAAGCAGGTCAAAGCAGGGAGTTCCTGGCAGGTGAAATTTATGACAAGATAGAGTGCTTGTTGCAGTGGCTATTCTTTTTTTTTTTTTTAGAGACAGGGTCTCATTCTGTCACTTCAGTCTGGAGTGCAGTGGCTGGATCATGGCTCACTGCAGCCTTGGCCACCTGGGCTCAAGCAGTCCTTGCACCTCCGCCTCCCCGGTTGATGGGACTGCAGGCATGTGCCACCATGCCCAGCCTAGTGTCTGTTCTTCAGGTTAGCAAGAGCAGGGTGGGTCTAGGGCTCTGAGCAGGACTGGCTGATTAAATGTCTTATTCACACTGCGGAAGCTCTTCTCCCGCATGAGAGTAAGGGATAAGCCCACATCCTGTGTGGCCTCTGGATGCCCTTTGAAGCTGTATCTGAGTTCCAGCTTAGGGAGCTAGAGCCACTGGGAGGGCAGAGCAGGCACGGGAGGGTCAGAGTTGCCAGCCTTGCTTTGGTTCCACAGGTTTAAGGGACAGAATTTGCTTCAGTGGCTTTGTCCCCACTGGGTCTTGTTCCCATATTCACACCCACAGGGGTGACACTCGGAATGTGTGGAAGGAGGAGCCAGGGTGTTGGGACAGGGCAGGCTGGGGGCAAGACCACTTTTCTACCCCATGGACCTGCGAGGGGCTGGCATGCATTCAGCCCCTGCCTGTGTCTCTGGTCTGGAAGGAATTGTTGGCATTAAAGGATGTGCCAAGGACTACACTCAGGGAGCAGAGTGCAAGTGGGAGGCATAGGAGAGGATGCTGCACAGGGTGCTGGGGGCATGTGCAGCCGCTCACCTGACCTGCTGGACAGGCCTTGGCTCAGGCACTGGCCTGCGACCAGCACAGGCAGACCAGAGGAGTGGTCTCCCAGTCAGGAGTTAGGAAGTTGAGGACCAGGAGTTACTGGATTACCTAGAATACTCAGACTTAAAAAGCAAGCTGAGAAACTTGTTGTGTGTGCTTAGATGTGGTCATGTAAAGGCCTTGATGGAAAAAAAAAAAAGAGCAGAATGTAAAGTATATGTTGCAGGAGATGTGTAGACCCAGACCTGGGGTTGTGCTGTGCGTGAGGCGCCATGAGACACCCTGTTCTGGAGGAACCCGAATAGCCACACCCAGATTCTTGACTCCGGGAAGCTGTGAGATAAGAAGTATTGTTGTTCAAGCTTCTAAGTTTGGGGATAATTTGTTTTACACAGTAGATATGAAATGTAAAGCATGTTACCTGAAGGAACATGGCCTATTTGGGGACTCCCCCAGAATCCATCCTTTAGATCAGGAGCCCACCCAGGGTTTCCTTTCACCCTCTGGGGTCTGGTGACTCTCGTCCAAGATGCTCCTTCTCACCTGGCTTTAATTCCAGGGCCAGCCCGACCCCTGCCGGGGCCAAATCAGGTCTTTCTGCTACCAGAAAGTTCCTGAGCACAACTGAGCTGTCGTCTCACTGGAGAAGTCGTCCCCAGCTGGCGATCAACAGAGTGGATTTACAACTGTGCCCATGCCCTCTTGTCAGTCACCAAAACATGAACTTGGTTGTCACTGTTTGGTCCTCAGAAGCGCCGTCAGTTTGGAGTACATGGGAAATGTCCAACTTCTGGAGCTCAGCAGCTGGTAGTTACGCCTCATGAAGCCAGGCCCTGGAGCTTAGCCAGCCACCCTCTAGGACTTGCTGTGTCATCTCCCTATATCATCGTCATGAGTCACAGAGAACAGACAGACAAGTGCAGGTCTGTTCCCTAGGGAGTCAGTCCTGAGGAAGTATTTGTTGAATAAATAAAGATTTTCCCTTACATGACTGATAGTACGCTATATTTATAGTTGTATGTCTCACTTCTCTGTTTAGCACTGTCCTTGAGTGTCTCTGGGCCCGTGAGCTGTCTTTGTAGGTCTGCATCACACACCAGCTCATGGCGGCCGCTCGTGGCCGTGCCATCCTCAGCCTTGTCTGCACTCTGCCCTGCCCAGCATGGCCTGTGGCACATATTTGCTTTGTAAAACTTCTTTACTGCACCTGTATTTGGAGAGCATTTTCTCTATTAATAATAATGGTGAGATGTACATACACTTTTCTTATTTTTTTCTTTCTCTTTTTTTTTTTTTTTGAGTCTGTTGCCAGGCTGGAGTGCAGTGGCGTAATCTCGGCTCACTACAACCTTCGCCTCCCGGGTTCAAGCGATTCTCCTGCCTCAGCGTCCCGAGTAGCTGGGACTATAGGTGCGCACCACCACGCCCAGCTAATTTTTGTATATTTAGTAGAGACAGAGTTTTACCATGTTGGCCAGGATGGTCTTGATCTCTTCACCTCATGATCCGCCCGCCTTGGCTTCCCAAAGTGCTTGGGATTACAGGCACAAGTCACTGCGCCTGGCCTTACATTTTCATTTGCGTGTGTATCTATTTGCTTATGATTGATGCCCAAAAGTGGACTCCTTGGGTTAAAAGGCAGTGAGAAAGAAAACAGCAGCCCCTGACATGCAGGAGCTGGGCCCTATATTCTGCTAAATATAAACTACGTCATGGAACATAACGTGTCAGGCAAGTCCACCCCGACCATGAGGGATCGAGGCAGGAATAAGCCCCCTCCTGCCTCAGCGTCCCGAGTAGCTGGGACTACAGGTGCGCACCACCACGCCCAGCTAATTTTTGTATATTTAGTAGAGACAGGGTTTCACCATGTTGGCCAGGATGCTCTTGATCTCTTCACCTCATGATCCACCCACCTTGGCTTCCCAAAGTGCTTGGGATTACAGGCACAAGTCACTGCGCCTGGCCTTACATTTTTCATTTGCATGTGTATCTATTTGCTTATGATTGATGCCCAAAAGTGGACTCCTTGGGTTAAAAGGCAGTGAGAAAGAGAACACCAGCCCCTGACATGCAGGAGCTGGGCCCTGTATTCTGCTAAATATAAACTATGTCATGGAACATAACGTGTCAGGCACGTCCACCCCGATCATGAGGGATCAAGGCAGGAATAAGCCCCTCCAGACTCACATCTGAACACAAATGCACCCTCCCTGCCAAAGAAGCCCTGATGCCCCGTGCTGCCTGCCTGAGCACTGCGGCTGCCTTGCGGGGCAGCTCTTGCCTGGCTTCCTTCCTCCTGCTTGTAAAGAAAGACTCCTGACTCTAGAGCTAGCCCCACTTCCTGACAGCATCCATCCAAGCAGAGCCCGGGTTCCTCAAACCCCCTTGCAGGTCACCCAAGCCCTAATCCTATCATCGTGTCTTTCTAACAACCTTACTGAGTGGAACACACGAGGCTCCCCAGGGCATGTGTTTTTCCTTGCTGCAACGAGAAACAAGCCCAGTCTATTAGCCCACAGTGTGTTCCAGTGGTCTCTGATTGAGGGGTAGGGGAGAACATGATTAAGACATGTTAAGCCAAATTCTTTTTCCAAGAGGTTGCACCAATTTACATTCCCACCTGCAGCTGAATCTGCATCGTCTTCCTTCCAGAATTGTTGAGAAGATCAAATTAAATGAAATGAGGTGGTTTGACCAAACAAAGGCCTTTCTCCATGGGGAAGTTACTCTTCCTCAACAGAGAGCACCTTTCCAGGATCTTACACCTGGAGGGGAGTTAGCCCTAAAGACCAAGGTTGGTGTTCAAAAGAGATGGCAAATTTCACATCTCAAACGCCATCGCTCCAAATTCACTCATTCAATGAATATCAGTGTCTATGATGTGCCTTGGGGATAGATCAGTGAATAAATCAATGAAACCTCTGCCCTTTTAAACTAAGATTTATAGCAAGAAAGATGGTTGATAAATCTAAAATATGCATAAATAATGGTGACATATTATTTGGTGCTGACCAATACCATAAAGAAAACTGGAGAGTGAGGGCGAGGAAGGCCCCTGGCAAGGGCAGACGGATTGGTCTTGGCCAGTGACCAGGGCCTCATGTCAGGGGGAGGCCATGTGGAAATGAGGGCTGTTTGGGGAGTGAGGGGGGAAAACCCATTGAGTCACATCCACCTCTGACTATATTGTGTTCTTTGTCAGCTTAGAAAATACTGCATATTTAATCCAGTTACCAACATCATTTTAAAATGAAATTTGACAAGTGGATTCTAATACTCACCTGCAAGAGAAAATGTCCAGGAATAGCTTTACATTTTAAGAGCTGTAGCAATTAAGGCTGGGCAAGGTGGCTCATGCCTGTAATCGCAACACTTTGGGAGGCCTAGGTGGGTGGATCATGGGGTCAAGAGTTCAAGACCAGCCTGGCCAAGATGGTGAAACCCCATCTCTACTAAAACTAAAGAAAATTATCTGGGCATGGTGGCGGGCGCCTGTAGTCCCAGCTACTTGGGAGGCTGAAGCAGGAGAATCGCTTGAACCAGGGAGATGAGGGTTGCAGTGAGCCGAGATCACACCACTGCACTCCATCTCAAAAAAAAAAAAAGAAAAGAAAAGAAAAAAAAGAACAATAGCAATTAAAAAGGCAGAGATGGAGCAATGGAACAAAATGTAGGTCTGAAAAAAGCCCATGTATATTGGGGATTATGGGATTTTTGAATGGGCGGGAAAAGGGAATAGACTGGTGTTTAGAGAACTGATTACAAAGGTGGAAAAAAATATTTTGGCAGCTCTGTTTTTCATCATTAACAAACACAAATTTCACAAGGATTTTTTATTTTTTCTTTTTGAGATGGAGTCTTACTCTTCGCCCAGGCTGAAGTACAGTGTGGCACAATCATGGCTCACTGCAACCTCTGCCTCCCAGGTTCAAGCGATTCTTCTGCCTCAGCCTCCCAAGTAGCTGGGACTACAGGCATGTGCCACCACACCCAGCTAATTTTTGTATTTTTGGTAAGGACAGGGTTTCACCATATTGGCCAGGCTGGTCTTGAACTCCCGACCTCATGATCCACCTGCCTCGGCCTCCTAAAGTGCTGGGATTATAGGCATGAGCCACCACACCTGGACAGATTTCACAAGGATTTTTAAAAAGCTAAACATTTAGGGCCGGGCGCATTGTCTCATTCTTGTTGCCCAGGCTGGAGTGCAATGGCATGATCTCAGCTCACTGCAACCTCCACCTCCCAAGTTCAAGCGATTCTCCTGCCTCAGCCTCCCAAGTAGCTGGGACTACAGGTGCCTGCCACCACACCCGGCTGATTTTTTGTTGTTATTATATTTTTAGCAAAGATGGGGTTTCACCATGTTGGCCATGATGGTCTCAATCTCTTGACCTTGTGATCTGCCCCCCTCAGCCTCCCAGAGTGCTTGATTACAGGTGTGAATCATTGCGCCCAGCCAGGAAGAATTTTTTAAAGGTTAAAATATATATATATATATGTGTGTGTGTGTGTATATACATGTCAACTAAAATTGGCTTACAATTCTAACTCTCCTTAATAATTATAGAACACTTAACTAGGGTCCCTAGATGAATTATCAGGCATTGTCAAGACTATTTGCCTTAAAAAGGGTCCAATATATTGCTCCCTTTGGGAAATGCTAGTGCACACCACAGATGGTGCAGGAACCCACTGGCAGAGTGGCCACTCTCTCTCCCACCCCATCATTGACATGACAAACAGCATCCCCACTTTTTACACTAGACCAGACCATGAAGAAACTAAGCTATGCTTCATTTTATGCAAATCCATTGCAACCAGATTTGTAAGCCATCGTGTGCGATGTAATGATTTGTTTTTACCAAACTATACAGTAACATTTTTGGTTCCACATCTAAGAGCCAGGAACAGCCAGAAAGTGTTGGTTAGCTGATCCAGCTGTAAGGCACAGTCCCCTGCTCCGGTTCTGACAAGTACTGATGGCCACGCCTGGGAACTGAGGCAGCAAAGACCCTTCTCAGTGGCCACTCAGCCAGACGTCACGCAGGCCTGCGGTGCTGCTCATGGCCATTCAGATACAGCTGCAAGGCCTGGAGGCCACACTTCAAAAATGGCCACAGGCAATTCTTATTCTTCTCCTCTGCCTCTTCCCACTATTTCTCTGTTTTCAATTCCTCTTTCTTATTTTGCACACAGAGTTCCCTGAGATATGCTTAACTCAGCTGGCTTAGCCATAGTCCAGCACAGGGCACTCAGCTGTGCCCTGTTCTCAAAGCAGCCCCATCACAGGCTGCTGGGCTTCCTAGAGCCAGCATCCTTATGCAGCTGTCACTTATCTAATACAGGTGCCACTAACTATGTGTGGCTATTTCAAGTCGTTTATTAAAAGTAAATGAAAAATTTAAAAATCCAGTCCCTCCATTGCACCAGTCACATTTCAAGTGCTCAGTAAGCACACGTGGCTTGTGGCAGCCATGCTGGATCCAGGTCCAGAACATTCCACGGTGGCCAGAAGTGCTCCTGGACAGTGCTGCTGCTATCCCCAGCACTGAGGACAGTGGTTGCAAGTTATCCTCCCCTACAGCTTTGTTGATTGGCATGTCTGCAGAGCACAATGACAGTGACTGTTCCCCAGACCTTACCATCGGGGCTATTACCAAACTTGTCAGTCCTTGCTTATACTTATAAGATTTTTTTTTTTTGGCGTGAATTTGCAAGTGTTTAATTATCAGTGAGGCTGAGCATGTCTCATATTCTTGTGGCCAAGTGTATTCTTTTTTCTGAGGCAACATTTATATCCTTTGTCATTTTCTACTGTTTTTTTTTTTTTATCTCATTCTTTGAAAAGTTTCTTTGATAAGGTCCTGTGCATATTGAGAACAAAGGTCACCATTTTTTCTATGAGCTAAGAGGCCTCAAGCTTAGTGGAGTGGGCAGTTAAGAAGTGTGAACATTTGTGTGCTTTGACCCACTTGCAATAATTTATTCTCCAAAAATAACTAAAAGTTCAATAGAAGGCAAGAGCTGTGTGTCCAGTGGTATTCATTTAAAAAGAAAAAAAAAAAAAGGAAACAGGCTGGGTGGGGTGGCTCATGCCTTTGGCAGGCTGAGGCAGGAGGATGGCTTGAGCCCAGCAGTTTGAGACTAGGCTGGGAAGCACAGTGAGACCTCGTCTCTATAAAACTTTAAAAACTTCTTTTTTTTTTAGACGGAGTCTCGTTCTGTCACCTAGGCTGGAGTGCAGTGGCGCGATCTCGGCTCACTGCAAACTCTGCCTCCCGGGTTTACACCATTGTCCTGCCTCAGCCTCCCGAGTAGATGGGACTACAGGCTTCTGCCACCACGTCTGGCTAATTTTTTGTATTTTTAGTAGAGACAGAGTTTCACCGTGTTAGCCAGGATGGTCTCGATCTCCTGACCTTGTGATCCACCTGCCTTGGCCTCCCAAATGCTGGGATTACAGGCGTGAGCCACTGCACCCAGCCAAAAGATTTTACAACTTTTAAAGAATGGGAAACAACCAACCTCTACAGTTGAAAATTATTTTGGGATAATATGCACCATGGAAAATGCTTCCGATACAATATTGAGTGAAATAAGCCAAATGCAAACTTGCTACATGGGAATAACAGCCACAGAGAAATATGCAAATTTCCTCATGCAAACAGCCTCTTCCTGGAAAAGAATATGGAAAAATAGAAGCAGCGAGATGTGTAACAGGTGGAGTTGCAGGAGACCCTTCTACCAATAAACTTAATTAATCAGGAGATAAAGTGTCCAGAGGTGGAGAGGGATGGAAGCAAGTAGGCAGAGGTGCACGTGTGCCCCAAGAGAAGATATTCACTGGGCATTGCTCCACGTACTGGAAAGGAACCCTCCACCCCATCCGGGTGCCCCAGCATCAGTCACAGGGCACAACTTTGTGATGTTTGTCATGGCCGTCTCTGATTTGTTTCTATTTTTCTTAACATTTTTCTTTGAATTGACTTTACATCTGATCCTTGTTTTTACTTTTCACATCATAAATACCAGTACAATTAATAAAATAAAAAAACTTTTCGTCAGAGTGCTCTAATTATTACATCACCCCCAGAAGTGCACACGCCAGGGTCTGGGAAACGCAAGAGAATAAAGGAACTACATGTTGGCTTGACCCTTTTGTTCTGTTGAATGAGCTCAGTTTAGATGGTGCCCAAGCCAACAGAGGAGCTTCCTGGACACAGCCTGTTTGTGGCTTTGCCCTGAGCCCCCTGCCATGTCAGCAAGGCTGCAAATGTCTGGAGCCACACTGAGCAGATGCTGGGCCTCCAGCTTGGCAGGGCTCTCAGCCATGGACACTGGGTGGAGCGCCTGGTGTTAGAGGCCACTGACTACTGATAATGATTTAGCAAAGTACAAGAAATGGTTTCTTTCTGGAAAGAGTCTCTTACCCAAAATTAAGTAGTGGGTAAGATAAATATTCTTAGGAATGAAGCTCCTGCATAAAAGCACCAGCTCTGGGAGAACTGTGACAAGCAAACGGCACAGATGCTGGGTGACAACCATGGCCCCCAAGCCTGGTTGCAGCTCCCCAGCATCCAGAGGACACCTATTTTCTAGCTGGAAAAACCTGAAGAAATCGTTACTACCAGAAGTGGGGGTACGAGTCTCCAGCTTCCACTTCCACGTTCCCACGTTATCTGCCTGGCTGCTCTCCACAGAGTGGGTGGACACGGAGAAACAGGAGCACAGCATTCAAAAGGGATTTGCTCAAATCCAAGGTTATCCATGGACATGACTTACCTTTTCTTAGGGTTAGCACACGCTGTTTCATTGCCAGAAATATTAAAAATAGGATCTGGGAAAGAGGGGCTTGGTTTGCTAGTTTGCATGGCAGCAACAGTGGGCACAAGGTCGTGACTTTCTGCTCCCAGCAGCTGCTGTGGTTGGTTCCGTGACAACTCGGAGGGTGACTGTGTGCTCAAGCCGTGGGCACCTCACACACAGATGTGAGTGTCTCAGGCAGGCAAATGCTGCCTGTTGTTCCTGAGTTCCATGTTGGTCTCAGACCGTATCTTCATGCCTGCCCTCTCTCCCCATCTGAGCTCTAGGTCAAACGTCTGGTGTGTTGTCTAGGCCCCCGATTCTCTCCCGAACGTGCGGATGCAACACTAGACATTTGACCTGGGGATCAGAAGTCCCGCATGCATCTCACTGGGCTAACTCAAGGAGTCAGCAGGGCTGCGTTCCTTCTGGGGGCTCCAGGGGAGAATCTGTATCCTGTGTCTTCCAGCTTCCAGTGGCTGCAGCAGTCCTTGGGCTGTGGCCCCTTCCTCCATCTTCAAAGCTAGCTGCACAGCATCTTTAAATCTCTCTGACCTTGCTTCCATCATCATCTCTCCGCTGACATTTGAGGACCCTTGTGATTCCACTGGGCCAACCTAAGTCATCAAGTCTACCCTCCTTATCTGGGGTCAGCTAGTTGGCAACCTTAATCTTCCCTGCAACCTTGATTTCCCCTTTGTTATATAAGCCACTGTAGTCACAGATTCCAGCAATTGTGACAGGGACATCTCTGAGGGGCTATTATTTTGCCACCACAGATGTTAATTAATATTACACAAAAAAAGGAATGGAGTTTTCTGTTAAACAGTTTTATTTCCAAAGGGACATACAGCTGTTGATACATGAAGGTACTTTCCAGAAGAGGAATCTTATATTCAGAGTTCTCCAAAGTGATGTCACCACAGAACCTCCTTCCACAGAGTTGCTCCCAGGCCCAACGGTTGGGAGGAACACACTTTGGGAAACACTGTGACAAAGCCAGAGTGCCCCAGGTTTTCAATAAGGCACTTACAAGGTTCCCTCACGATAGCTGTGTGTATGACAAGGAGAAACGCACTGGATGACCTTATTATTAAGTGGACTTTCGACTATTCGAGAGCCAATAAACAGAACGATGGCAACCTGGGAGCAGAGTCTACAGTGGGTGCCATCGGGCTTCCTCCTTGTCCAAGGGATGAATGACGACTTTCTCATTCACTTAAGTATTTGCAGTTAGTGCCAACAGTAGGCAGTCAATACTCTGGGTAACTAGGATCTTGACAAGCTTGGGAGACCATGGGAGTGCTCCGGGCCCGCAGCACCACTGAGCATAGTGTAACTCACCCACCTCTAAAGCCTTTGCCCTTAGATGGTGTCCTGCCACGCGGCTCTTTTGGGAAGAGTTTGACACGCGCTCGGCTTATATGGGGTGGTTAGTTGGGTGGGTCGCTCCCCCCTCTGAAGGCTCAAGCCCTGCAGAGGAGCCTAAATCTTTCATGCTTTTACAGCTTTGTACTTAGGAGGAAAAAATGCTAGAAGATGAGCTAACCTGGTACTTTAGAATCGTTTCAGTTGTAACTGGGATCTTTCTCCAAGCCCAAAATGTGAGTGTTCCCATTTCCCAGTCCCAGAAGCCCCAGTAGTGGACTGCACACTTTCTGCCCAAATGACAAGCTCCCATCGACTGAGCGGCATCATTTAACCTGTGTTTAAAAGCAGAGTCTTTGCCAGGCATTCCAGGACACTGAAAGACTGAGATGAGCAATGCACACTTCCTACCTGGAGTGCACTGCAGTCTCTGGGGTCACTGGTGACCGAGGCCCTCACAGGGTCCTCCCACCCACCGGGCAGCAACCGTGCCAGCCTCAGCTGGGAATCGAGGGTGTGCCCATCATGGCTGCCCACTCTTCTTGCAGCTGAGAGGAGTCAAGTGACTTAGTTCTGGTCTCCCAGGAAAGTGGTTTCTTCCACACAAGACAGGCTCGCAAGGCGGCTTGTGCTCCTCCTCCTTCCTGGTGGAGTGCAGCCATCTGTGGCGTGAAAGGGCCAGTCTCAAAGACGAGATGGCTTCCAGCTGCTTCCTGCCAAGCAGGAAGAGGGAAACACACAAGGTGCTGGTGGCTTTGGGCAGCTGAACACACCCGGGGATGTCAGCTTCCAGCTTCCTTGTTTAGGGAGGCTGAGTGGCTGGGGGCGCGACACAGACCTGCAGGGGTTTACGGGCTGCAGCCAGTATGCCCTGGCTGGGGTCTCCCTTCAGACCCACCCCCACCCTGGCCATCTGCCTGAAACCCAGGAGGTTGGCTGGGGAGCCGGTGAGAAGCTACTCTGGGGTAGGAGACAGGGCGTCACTTGCACTCTGTCCTCAGGGTCCCCGTGCAGTCCCTGCCCTTCCGGCCCGGGGTGGGAGTGTGCTGCAGCCTCGGGCGCTGACCTGCAGCCTGTCACCTGCGCCAACGCCCCTTAACGCCCTCCTCCTCATCCCCATTTTCCGGTGCCCACCAGTCTCCTCGTGCTGACGGACGACTCAGTGTGGCTCCCCAGAGCTGCTCTGCGGACTGCACCGGTGGAGGGGCCCATACTTTCTGAACAGCCGCTTGGA
>NW_016827165.1:5788-8292 GCF_001698545.2 Rhinopithecus bieti | reverse complement strand
TTTTTTTAAGACAAGAGTTTTTTTTTGTTGCCCAGGCTGGAGTGCAGTGGTACGATCTTGGTTCATTGCAACCTCTGCCTCCCAGGTAGAAGCAATTCTCCTGCCTCAGCCTCCTGAGGAGCTGGGATTACAGCTACACGCCACCACGCCTGGCAAAGTTTTGTATTTTTAGCAGAGATGGGGTTTCACCATGTTTGTCAGGCTGATCTCGAACTCCTGACCTCGTGAGCCGCCTGCCTCGGCCTCCCAAAGTGCTGGGATTACAGGCATGAGCCACCGCGCCCAGCCTGTTGTTTCTGAAACAGAATCTTGCTCTGTCACCCATGCTGGAGTGGAGTGGTGCAATCTTGGCTCACGGCAACCTCCACCTTTCAGGTTCAAGCAGTTCTCCTGCCTCAGCCTCCAGAGTAGCTGGGATGTGTGCCCAGCTAATTTTTGTATGTTTAGTAGTGACAGGGTTTCACCATGCTGGCCAGGCTGGTCTCAAACTCCTGACCTCAGGTGATCCACCTGCCTCAGCCTCCCAAAGTGTTGGGATTACAGGTATTAGCCGCCGCACCTGGCCACAAATTGTTCATATACTGCCATGCAGTTTTTTTTTTATTATTCAGAATCATCATCATCACAGAGATGTGTTTGTGCTGTTACTCTGTGAATATAAACATTTGTGAATTTTGACAACTACAACTTCATTTTCCATGGGTAGAGTACCACAGCTTGTTTTGACACAGTTATACATTATGTATCACTACAACTAATTTTTTTTTTTTTTTTTTTTTTGAGACGGAGTCTCGCTCTGTCGCCCAGGCTGGAGTGCAGTGGCCGGATCTCAGCTCACTGCAAGCTCCGCCTCCTGGGTTCACGCCATTCTCCTGCCTCAGCCTCCCGAGTAGCTGGGACTACAGGCGCCCGCCACCTCGCCCGGCTAGTTTTTTGTATTTTTTAGTAGAGACGGGGTTTCACCGGGTTAGCCAGGATGGTGTCCATCTCCTGACCTCATGATCCGCCCGTCTCGGCCTCCCAAAGACTACAACTAATTCTAAGGATGTTTCCAGCCCATGGGTTTCTTGATGTAATAAAAATATTTTTTACCATAACACTATACTGCCTCAAAGTTGGTATTTGAATATCACCACACACAAAAAAAACACATTTACCTTCAATGTGGAACTTTTTAATTGAGTTTATAGTAGCATTTATAATGTCAGGCGTTTCACCCTCAACAGAAATCAGGTAATTATTAGGGTTAATGCATTTTCAGATTGAAGCATCTGATAGAAAGCTAGCACTGGCCAGGCACGGTGGCTCACGCCTGTAATCTCAGCACTTTGGGAGGCCAAGGTGTATCCTTCAACAGGTGACGGAAACATCGTGGCAGCGGTGCTCAGGGTGCTCTTAGACAGGCTCCGCAGCACAGGCCACCAGTGTTCCCCACACGTTTTCATATATAGTTGGAGTTTCCTAGGGATGTGGCTGACCAGTGGGCTCGACAGCTTCAGCTGCCCCACACGCCAAGGCTCTGGCTGCCACCGGCTACGCCACATGGGCAGCAGCATCTGATACTTCCCCACTACCGATGCCAGGAGTGAGCTGCACCTCACCACTGCGTCAGCGTGCAGCACACATGCCTGACCTAGAAAGGGAGGTGCTTCCTACGGTTCATCTGCAAAGAAAGGGGAAAAGAGTGGTAGAATCTCACTGGTCAGCTCCTAAAGGCACTGTGCGTCTCACACATTAGATGAGACCATGGCGGATGCTGGAAATAAAGTGATGGTCCATCTGCAAAATGCACTCTGACATAAAAGTGAAAAATCTGAGCTAATGGCTAAACCAACAGAAACAACAGATTTAAACCCCACCTGTGACACTCCAGAGACTACCCAAACACCACCCTGTCTGAACTCACCTGCCATCGCCCCCTCCGCTCCAGCCCTAGAGACCTCCTTGCCCCTCCACTGGGTGCCCACGAGGGCCATCCTCATTTGTGTCTTGGTTCCCACACCCCCTTCTCAGAGGTCCCTTTCTTGACCACTTAAAACACTCTCTCGGCCGGCCGGGCACGGTGGCTCATGCCTGTAATCCCAATACTTTGGGAGGCCGCCAAGGTGGGCGGATCACGAGGTCAGGAGATCAAGACCATCCTGGCTAACACGTGAAACCCCATCTCTACTAAAAATATAAAAAATTAACTGGGCATGGTGGTGGGCACCTGTAGTCCCAACTACTCGGGAGGCTGAGGCAGGAGAATGGCATGAACCCGGGAGGCAGAGCTTGCAGTGAGCCGAGATTGCGCCACTGCACTCCAGCCCGGGCGACAGAGTGAGACTCCATCTCAAAAAAAAAAAAAAAAATACAAGGCCGGGCGTGGTGGCTCACGCCTGTAATCCCAGCACCTTGTGAGGCCGAGGCGGACGGATCATGAGGTCAGGAGATCGAGACCATCCTGGCTAACGTGGTGAAAGCGCATCTCTAAAAATACAAAAAATTAGCTGGGCGTGGTGAAG
>NW_016827165.1:0-1996 GCF_001698545.2 Rhinopithecus bieti | reverse complement strand
ATCTCAGCTTACTGCAAGCTCCGCCTCCCGGGTTTACGCCATTCTCCTGCCTCAGCCTCCCGAGTAGCTGGGACTACAGGCGCCTGCCCGCCACCTTGCCCGGCTAGTTTTTTGTATTTTTTAGTAGAGACGGGGTTTCACAGTGTTAGCCAGGATGGTCTCAATCTCCTGACCTCGTGATCCGCCCATCTCGGCCTCCCAAAGTGCTGGGATTACAGGCTTGAGCCACCGCGCCCGGCCTTATTTATTTATTTTTGAGACAGAGTCTTGCTGTGTTGTCCAGGCTGGAGTTCTGTGGCGTGATCTCGGCTCACTGCAGCCTCTGCCTTCTGGGTTCAAGCGATTCTCCTGTCTCAGCCTCCTGAGTAGATGGGACTACAGGCATGTGCCACCATGCCCAGTTATTTTTGTATTTTTAGTAGAAACAGGGTTTCACCATGTTGGTCAGGCTGGTCTCGAACTCCTGACCTCAGGTGATCCACCTGCTCCAGCCTCCCAAAGTGCTGGGATTACAGGTGTGAGCCACCGCACCTGGCCTATTTTATTTTACTTTATTTTTTTTAGAGACGAGGTTTTGTTCTGCTGCCCAGGTTAGAGTACAGTAGCCCAATCATAGTTCACTGCAGCCTTGAACTCCTGGGCTCAAGCAGTCCTCCTCCCTCAGCCTCCTGAAAAACTAGCATTACAGGCATGTGCCAACATGTCTGGCTCATTTTTTAGTTTTTTTAGAGAAAAGGTCTCTCTATGTTGCCTAGGCTGGTCTCAAGCTCTTGGATTCAAGCAGTCCTCCCACCTCGGCCTCCCAAAGCACTGAGATGAGAAGCATGAGCCACGTCACCAAGCCTGGAGTACATGTTTTTTGTTTTGAGACAGGTCTCACTTTGTCACCCCAGCTGAAGAATAGTGGTGCAATCTCAGCTCACTGCAGCCTCAACCTCCCAGGCACAGGTGACCCTCCCAGGTAGCTGGGACTACAGATGGGCACCACTACGCCTGACTAATTTTTGTAGAGTTGGGTTTTGTAGAGTAGGGTTTCGCCTTGTTGGCCAGGCTAGTCTCTTAACTCCTGACCTCGGGCCATCCTCCCGCCTTGGCCTCCAAAGTGCACCTAGGCACAGTGGCATGAATAACTTCCTATCAAACATGTACTCTAGGCTGGGCACAGTGGTTCATGCCTATAAATCTCAGCACTTTGGGAGGCTGAGGCGGGAGGATCACTTGAGGTCAGGAGTTCGAGACCAGCTTGGCCAACATGGCAAAACCCATCTAATAAAAATATAAAAATTAACCAGGCGTGATGGCGCTTGCCTGTAGTCCCAGCTACTTGGGAGGCTGAGGTGGGAGGATCGCTTGAACCTGGGAGGCGGAGTTTGCAGTGAGCCAGGATCACACCATTGTACTCCAGCCTGAGCAGCAGAGCAAGACTGTCTCAAAAAAAAAAGAAAGTTATTACACTTCCAGTGAGACATGTGTCTGTGTGCCTGCCAAGCTCTGCAGGGGTTGACCTAATCCCTGCCCACTAGTCTGGTCATTTGTCTGTGGGGCATGGGGCAGGGAACACAGGCAGGCTTGCAGGTCAGCCTGTTGTAAGAAGAGCAGGAAAGGTGTTGAGAGGGAGCCTGGGAAACAGGAGGGCGTGGTCTGTGGGGCAGGCAGAGGCTGCTTAAGCAGAGGCACCAAAACAGTGCTTCGTGGCCGGGCGCAGTGGCTCACGCCTGTAATCCCAGCACTTTGGGAGGCTGAGGCGGGTGGATCACGAGGTCAGGAGATAGAGACCATCCTGGCTAACACGGTGAAACCCTGTCTCTACTAAAACTACAAAAAATTAACCAGGCGTGGTGGTGGGCGCGTGTAGTCCCAGCTACTCGAGAGGCTGAGGCAGGAGAATTGTGTGAACCTGGGAGGCGGAGCTTGCAGTGTGCCAAGATTGTGCCACTGCACTCTAGCCTGGGCCACTGAGCAAGACTCCATCTCAAAAATAAAAATAAAAATTAAA
>NW_016827164.1:0-1410 GCF_001698545.2 Rhinopithecus bieti | reverse complement strand
AAATAACTTGTTATTTAGTTATCATTGTAATATATATTTACAACTAATCTAAGTCCATAGTTAAATAACATTCTACTATTTCATAGATAGTGCAAGTACCTTACAATATTACAATATTTCTAATTTCTCATTTTGTCTTTTGTTTCATTTCTGACATTCATATAATTTATACATAAGTATACATGGGTGTGTACACACACATATATAGCTGCTATTATTTTGAACAAACTATTATATATTCGATTCTTTAAGAATTTAAAAATAAATGTTTTCATTTACCTTTACTTATTCCTTCTCTAATCCTCTACCTTTCTTTATGTAGATCCAAATGTCAGACATATATGAATTTCTTTCTCTCTGAAGATCTTTATTAAACATTTCTTGCAAGGCAGGCCTACTGGCAAAAATTATCTCAGTGTTTCAGAAACTCTTTATCTTTGACTTTCACAGCATAATTTTATAGAATACACAATTTTGGGTTGATTATTTTGGTCTTAACACTCAAATATTTCACTTCACTCACTTTTTGCTTACATTGTTTCTAGGAAGAAAGATGTAATTCTTATCATTTTTCCTTTGTAGGCAAGATGTTTATTTCTTCTGGCTTATTTCAAAGTGTGTGTGTGTCCTTTTTCATCTGCAATTTGAATATGATATGCCTAGGTGTAGCTTTTTGTCATTTTAATTTTTGTTTGTTTTGGCATCTATCTTGCCTGATATTCTCTGAGTTCTCTGGATCTGTGATTCAGCATCTGACATTCATTTGGAAAAATTCTCAGTCATTATTGCTTCAAATATTACTTCTATTTCCTCCTCTTTTTTTCTCCTTATATTATTCTCACTGTATATACGTTATACATTTTGTAGTTGTCTCACAGTTCTTGGATATTTTGTTGAGTTTCTTCTGTAGTTTTTCTCCTTACTTTTCAGTTTGCAACATTGTTATTGATATATCTTCAACATTGCTATTGACATATCCTCCAGCTCAGAGATCTTTCTTTTTCCTCAGCCATAACCAATCTACTAACAAGCCAATCAAAGGCAATCTTTATTTCTGTTGCAGTGTTTTTGATCTCTAAGATTTCTTGTTGATTACTGCTTAGAAATTCTCCCTCTCTACTTATATTATCCATCTGTTTTTGCCTGTTCTTTATCTTTTCCTTTAGAGGCCTTGGAATATTAATCATTGTTTTAAAATTCTAATTGATAATTGCAACATTTCTGAATCTGGTTCTGATGCTTGCTTTCTCTTCAAACTCCTTTTTTTTTTTTTTTTTTTTTTTTTCTTTTTATTTTTTTTTTTTTTTTTGCCTTTTAGTATGACTTTTCATTATTTTAAAATATGGACATGGTTGCAGGAAGTCAGGGACCCCAAACGGAGGGACCAGCTGAAGGCATGGCAGAAGAACA
>NW_016827163.1:4956-7548 GCF_001698545.2 Rhinopithecus bieti | reverse complement strand
TTACACGATTCATTTCATGGAGAAGTTTGGTAGCATTGCTTTTCAGGAATCTGAGAAGGAATATTTTGGATCGCATTGAAGCCTGTGGTGACGAAGGAAATATCCTCAGAGAAAATCTAGAAGGAAACTTTCTGAGAAACTTCTTTGTGATGTGTGAATTCACCTCACAGAGATACACCATTCTTTTCATTGAGAAGTGTGCTAATGCTTTCTTCGTGGAATCTGCGATGGACATTCCAGATCTCACTGAGGCCTATGGTCAAGAAGTAAATATCCTAAGATAAAATCTAGAAAGAAGCTTTCTGAGAAGCAACAGTTGGATGTTTGAATTCATCTCACAGAGATACACTGTTGTTTTCATTGAGCAGTATGATAACACTGTTTTTGTGTAACCTGCAATAGGATATTTGGGAGAGAATTGAAGATATGGTGACAAAGGAAATATCATAAGAAAAAAAAAAGAAGCTTTCTGAGAAACTTCTTTGTGATGTGTGATTCAACTCACAGTGTTATACCTTTCTTTTCATTTGGCAATCTGCAAACACTATTTTCTTGGAATCTGCAAAGGGATATTTGTGAGTGCATTGAGGGAAATGGTGAAAAGAAAATATCCTCAGACAAAACTAGAAGGAACATTTATGAGTAACAACTGTGTGATGTTTGAATTTATCTCACAGTGTTACACGATTCCCTTCATGGGAAGTTTGGTTGTGCTGCTTTTGGGGAATCTAAGAAGGGATATTTTGGATCACATTGAAGCCTATGGTGACATAGCAAACATCCTCAGATAAAAAGAAGAAAAAAGCTTTCAGAGAAACTGTTCTGTGAAGAGTTAACTAATCTCACAGAGTTACACGATTCTGTTCATGGATCAGTTTGGTAGCCCTTTTTTGGGCAATCTGAGAAGGGATAATTTGGATCTCATTGAATCCTATGGTGACAAGGAAATATCCTCAGATAAAAACTAGAAAGAAGCTTTATGAGAAAGTTCTTCATGACGTGTGAATTCATCTCACAGTGTTACACCTTTCTTTTATGGAGCAGTTTGCTAACACTGTTTTCATAGAATCTGCAAAGGGATATTTGGGTGCTAGTTTAGGCTGATCATAAAAAAGGAAATATCCTCAGACAAAAACCAAAAAGAAGCTTACTGAGAAACCTCTTTGTGATGCGTGAACTCATCTCACAGAGTTACACTGTTATTTTCATTGAGCAGTTTGCAACCACTGTGTTCTTGGAATCTCCAATCTGATATTTCGGAGCACTTTGAAGCTTAGGGTGACAAAGGAAAATTCTCATATAATAAATTGGAAAGATGCTTTCAGAGAAACTGTTTTCTGATGTGTTCATTCATCTCACAGAGTTACAGGATTCTTTTCATGAATCAGTTTGGTAGCACTGTTTTGGGGAATCAGAGAATGGATATTTTGGATCTCATTGAAGCCTATGGTGACAAACGAAATATTCTCAGACAAGAACTAGAAACAAACTTTCTGACAAAGTTCTTCGTGATGTGTGAATTCATCCAACAGACTTACACCTTTCTTTTCATGGAGCCATTTGCGGACACTGTTTTTTGGAATCTGCAAAGGAATTCTTGGGAGCCCATTGAGGCCTATAGCTGAAAAAAATATATACTCATATAAAAACTAGAAAGAAACTTTCTAAGAAACTGCTGTATGATGTGTGAATTCATCTCACAGAGTAACACCTTCCTTTTCATGGAGCAGTTTGCAAACCTAGTTTTTGTGGAATCTGCAAAGTGATGTATGGGAGCGCATTGAGGCCTATGGTGAAAAGGAAATATCCTCAGACAAAACTAGAAAGAAGATTCCTGAGAAACTACTTTTGGAAGTTTGAATTCAACTCACAAGGATACAAGGTTGTTTTCATTGATGAGATTGATAACACTGTTTTTGTGGAATCTGCAATAGGATATTAGGGAGCGCTTTGAAGAATATGATGACAAAGGAAATATCTCCAGACAAAAACCAGAAAGAAGCTTACAGAGAAACTGTTTTCTGAAGTGTGAATTTATTTCAAAGTGTTACACCTTTCTTCTCATGGAGCAGCTTGCAAACTTGGTTTTTGTGGAATCTACAAGGTGATATATGGGAGTGCATTGAGGCCTATGGTGAAAAAGGAACTATCCTCAGACAAAAACTAGAAAGAAGCTTTCTGAGAAACTGCTTTGTGTTTTGTGAATTCATCTCATGATGTTACATGATTCTTTTCATGGATCAGTTTGGTAGCACTGTTTTGGAGAAATCTGAGAAGGTATATTTTGGATCACATTGAAGCCTATGGTGACAAAGGAAATACCCTCAGATAAAAACTAGAAAGAAGCTTTCTGAGAAAGTTCTTTGTGATGGGTGAATTTATCTCACAGATTTGCACCTTTCTTATCATGGAGAAATGTGCTAAGAATGTTTTCTTGGAATCTGAAAAGGGATTTTTGGGAGTGCTTTGAGGCCTATGGTGATAAATGTAATATCCTCAGATAAAAAGTAGAAAGAAGCTTTCTGAGAAACTGCTTTGTGATTTGTGAATTCAACTCACAGAGTTACACCATTCTTTTCATTGAGTAGTTTG
>NW_016827163.1:0-952 GCF_001698545.2 Rhinopithecus bieti | reverse complement strand
TTGGGAGTTATACCTGATGTAAATGACGAGTTGATGGATGCTGACAAGTTGATGGGTGCAGCACACCAACATGGCAGAAGTATACATATGCAACAAACCTGTACATTATGCACATGTACCCTAGAACTTAAAGTATAATAATAATAATGATAATAATAATAATAAATTACAGAAAAAAAGAAAGAAAACAGTGTTTGTAAACTGCTCAATGAAAAGCACAGTGTAATCCTGTGAGATGAATTCACACATCACAAAGCAGTTTCTCAGAAACCTTTTTGCTTTTTATGTCGGGATATTTCTTTTTTCACTATAGGCCTCAATGTGCTCCCAAATATCCCTCTGCAGATTACACGCAAACAGTGTTACCAGACTGCTCCATGAAAAGGAAGGTATAACTCTGTGAGATGAATTCAAACGTCAAAAAGAACTTTCCCAGAAAACTTCATTATAGTTTTTATCTGAGGACATTTCCTTTCTCTCCATGAAAAGAATCATATAACTCTGTGACGTGAATTCACAAATAACAAAGCAGTTTCTCAGAAAGTATCTTTCTAGTTTTTATCTGAGGATATTTCCCTTTTCACAATAAGTTTCAATGCGCTCTGAAATATACCATTGCAAATTCCAAGAAAGCAGTGTTAGCAAACTGCTCAATGAAAAGAACAGTGATATTCTGTGAGTAGAATTCACAAGTCACAAAGCAGTTTCTCAGAAGTCATCTTTTTGGTTTTTCTATGAGGATATTTCCTTTGTCACCATGGGGTTCAAGGCGCTCCCAAATATCCTATTGCGGACTCCACAAAAACACTGTTATCAAACTGTACCATGAAAAGAATGGTGTAACTCTGCGTGATGAATTCACATATCACAAAGCAGTTTCTCAGAAATCTTCCTTGTAGTTTTTATCGGAGAATATTTACTCTTTCACTATAGGCCTCAATGCATTCCCTGA
>NW_016827162.1:0-2053 GCF_001698545.2 Rhinopithecus bieti | reverse complement strand
TTTGTATAGCTGTACATTGTGTGTTTTAAGCTAAGTGTTATTACAAAAGAGTTAAAAGTTAAAGTTTATAAACAAAAAATTTAAAGTAGGATTAATTTATTATTAAAGAATTTTTTTCAAATAAATGTAGAGTAGCCCTAGTGTACAGTGTTTTTAAAGTGTACAATAATGTACAGTAATGTCCTAGCCCTTCACACTCACTCACTGACTCACCCAGAACAATATCCTCTCCTACAAGCTCCATTCATGGTAAGTGCCCTATACAGGTGTACCACTTTTTATCATTTATACCATATTTTTACTGTATTTTTTCTATGTTTGTTTAGGTACACAAATTTTTACCACTGTATTACAATTGCCCACAGTATTCATTGCAGAAACATGCTGTGCAGGTTTGTAGCCTAGGAGTAATAGGCCATACTATATAGCCTCGGTGTGTAGGAGGCTCTACCATCTAGGTTTATGTAAGTACATTCTATGATGTTTGCACAACTAAATCACCTAACGATGCATTCCTCAGGATTTATTCCTGTCATGAAGCGATGCATAACTGTATATATGATCTGCAACATGTGGGCTCTTGACATTCTTATCCATTCTATCCTCAGTTGTGTTTATTCTCCTTTACAATTTTGATACTTGGCAGGAATACTTTAGTTTTAAGTAAAATAGATGCTCCTTAGACCAGTTTATGTTAAAAACAAATAGGGAGTGGAATTTAGTAGTTTTTCCATATGGGAAGTCAAGGGATAGAGTTAACTTAGATGGAAATAGAATCAAAATATCAAAATATCATCAGGAAATACATCAAATGCTGAAAACGAGCTAAGTTTTCTTTTTCCATCTTTCTGCTTCTGTACTCGTCCCCCTACCCAGGAAGGTTTATTATAATTTCATCCACTCACAGACAGCAGAAATTTTGTTTTCCTAAAATATCATCAAGAGTGCTGAAGCTTGATCTAGAAAACCTTTGGTTTCGGTTTCCTGGCCAGCCCTGGCCTTTGACTCAGATGAGTCAGGCCTGACTTGAAGACCCTCACTTTGGTCTGAGAGTGGGCTCAGTGCCATTAAAACATGTAGAAAAGAATGTGGGAGAGGAAGAATTTTCAAAGGAAAATGAAGCTTCTTACACTAAAAAAGAAAATACTGGACTGGTGCGGTGGCTCATGTCTGTAATCCCAGAGCTTTGGGAGGCCTAGGTGGGCGGATCACAAGGTCAGGAGATAGAGACCATCCTGGCTAAAATGATGAAATCCCGTCTCCACTAAAACATACAAAACATTAGCTGGGCGTGGTGGCAAGTGCCTGTAGTCCCAGCTACTCGGGAGGCTGAGGCAGGAGAATGGCATGAACCTGGGAGGTGGAACTTGGAGTGAACCAAGATCATGCCACTGTACTCCAGCCTGGGCAACAGAGTGAGACTCCATCAAAAAAAAAAAAAAAAAAAAAAAAAAAAAAAATAGAAAGAAAGAAAGAAAGAAAAGAAAAAAGGAGATAAGAGATACTTAATGCCTAGCAGACAAAACAACAGATAACCAGTGTAATGCCTCTATCCAACTTTGACCAATTTGTCTTCTTGGGCAACATTTGGAGTCATTTGTGCACTAGACTTAATGTCCAAGTCTTTGTTTTCTGTTCTTTCTTGTTTCTTTTATTTATGGCTCTCTTGTCCCCAGATTGCAAACTTCAGAAGAACTGTGCATCTTCTGGGAAAAATGCAATACATTCAGAAGGAACAATACTTGTTTGGAACCAAATGTAGGTTTATACATTCCTCCTGCATATCAACAGCATCATCATGACCATCATCATCATCATCATCTCCAGCATCATCACCATCACTGTCGTAAACATTATCATCATGATGATTATAATCATACACCTATTTCTTGCATACTTAACATGTGTCAGGCCCTGGGTAAATGCCTCTAAACATTGTCTCATTTTATCTTAACAATAAAACATTATCTCATTTTATCTTCACAAGGGGGCAGGTTTCTTTCTTTTCTTTTCTTTTCCTTTTTTTTTTTTTTTTTTTTTTTACAAATGAAAA
>NW_016827161.1:0-806 GCF_001698545.2 Rhinopithecus bieti | reverse complement strand
CCCTCCCAGCCAGGTGTGGGATATAATCTCCTGGTGTGCCGTTTGCTTAAAGCGCAGTATTGGGATGGAAGTTACCTGATTTTCCAGGTGTTGTGTGTCTCAGTTCCCCTGGCTAGGAAAAGGGATTCCCTTCCCCTTGCGCTTCCTGGGTGAGGCAATGCCTCGCCCTGCTTCAGCTCTCGCTGGTCGGGCTGCAACAGCTGACCAGCACCGATTGTCCAGCACTCCCTAGTAAGATGAACCCACTACTTCAGTTGAAAATGCAGAAATCAACGGTCTTCTGTGTCGCTCGCGCTGGGAGTTGGAGACTGGAGCTGTTCCTATTCGGCCATCTAGCTCCACCCCTCAGTCATAGTTTCAAGTATAAAACCTTGAGAAAGGGATGGATTTTTCTTATTTTGCCTCTGTATTCTGTCTTTCATAATTGGAACATCCACCAGCTGACAATCTGAAGGGGATAATATTAATACAACAAGCAGAATTTTTTGCACTCCTTTTTGTTTTTCTCTTGTCGCTGGTTGTAATGCAAGATTCACTACAGGCTCTTGTGGGATTGCTAACATAAAATACAGGGGACCTTAGCACCAAGAACAGATCAATGAGGCATCCCCTGCTATTCCTGCCCTGTGTTGGTGACCACATTCTAGCACTCTGCCTTAGCTCACTCACTATTGGGTGCTCCTCTACAGGCCCCTGGGGTGTTCCTAGGCCACATGTATTGTTCATCAAATATTGGGTTCACA
Source organism: Rhinopithecus bieti (assembly GCF_001698545.2). Classification (NCBI taxonomy): domain Eukaryota; kingdom Metazoa; phylum Chordata; class Mammalia; order Primates; family Cercopithecidae; genus Rhinopithecus; species Rhinopithecus bieti. The sequence continues at coordinate 63 of NW_016827161.1, read as the reverse complement.
GTCTCTGACTGTAAAAAAAAAATCAATCTACACCGATCTTCATTTTATATATATATATATATA
>NW_016827160.1:0-1325 GCF_001698545.2 Rhinopithecus bieti | reverse complement strand
CCATAAAATAAGTTTGAATAAGTTAAAAATGATTCAAGTCATACAAAGTATAGTTCTTTCACTATAATAAATTTATATTAGAAGTCAATAACAGAAAGATATCTGGAAAATCTCCAAATAATTTGAAACAAACTAGCAACTTTTAAAATAATGCATGAGTCAAATAAGATATTTTTTAAAATTATAAAATATGTTTATTTAATTAAGGTGAACAGGAGATAAAATGAATTTAGAAATCATTTTGAATTGAACGAACATAAAAATACATGTAAAATATTGAGAGATGCCACTAAAGAATGATGATGTAGTGGAAAATTTACAGAAGTAAACGTCAATACTAGAGAAGAGAAATGGTTTTACATCAATGATCTCAACTTACAGCAAAAGAATCTAGAGAAAATGTAAACCTAATCTCAAGTAAATAGAAGAAATTAAATAATGAAGATGAGAACAGAAATCAATGAAATACATAACAAAAAGACAATAGATAAAATTTTAAAATCCCAAACCTGGTTATTTTTCACACATTCAATAAAATTTATAAATCCATGGCCAGGCTGAAGAGAAAAAAAGTCAGCAAACAAAAATTACTAATGTAAGGAATGAAACAGGTAACATCAATGCAGATTTTACAGCTATCAAAAGATAATAAGGAAACACTATGAATAACCGTATGCCAGTAATTCTACAACACGAAATAAAGAAATTCCCTTACAGACACAAATTACCAAAGTCATTCACTAATTAGGAAATAAACTGAGTAGCTTCATTTCTCTTAAGTAAGTTAAATTTGTACTTAAAAACCTTCCCACAAAGAAAATTCTAGGCCAGCATAGATTTGACCAAATCCAACATCTATTCCAAATTACAATTCTCAACAATTTAGGTATAGAAGACACCTGAATTTAATTAAAGCGGCATTTAATAAAACATACAGTTTGCATTATTTCAATTAGCAAAAGACTGAATATATCCATTCTAATATAGAGAGCATGACAATGATATTTCATATTCCTTCTTTCTGCTTCTATTGAACATACTACCAGAATGTATTGTTGAAGCAATGCTGCAAAAAACAGAGAGAGAGAGAAGAAAGAAAGAAAGAGAAAGAAGGAAGGAAGGAAGGAAGGAAGGAAGGAAGGAAGGAAGGAAGGAAGAAAGAAAGAAAGAAAGAAAGAAAGAAAGAAAGAAAGAAAGAAAGAAAGAAAGAAAGAAAGAAAGAAGGAAAGAAAGAAAGAAAAGAAAAGGAATGAAGGAAGGAAGGAAAGGAAGGAAGGAAAGAAGGAAGGAAGGAAGGAAGGAAGGAAGGAAGGAAGGAAGGAAGG
>NW_016827159.1:0-1335 GCF_001698545.2 Rhinopithecus bieti | reverse complement strand
AATCATGTTTTCTTTCATAGCTGATTTTGTTAAAATTAATATTTTATAAATCAACTTCTAGCACATTCACGTGATTATATTCTGCTTCCAGAATCAATAAATAATAGAAATTAAATGTTCTGTGTTATATCAAGGAAGTCTTGATCTCATCTTCTATTTTAAGAGCCAAAGTACATGTGTTTTTGTGCCTCATTTGTCCAAAATTGTTATTTTACCTGTGGCTTGTACTGCACGTAATTCTGGTGTTTTAATAAATGCTTAAATAAAGAAATGTTAAAGTAACTAAGCCAAACTATTCACAATAGTAAAGACTTGGAACCAACCCAAATGTCCATCAATGATAGACTGGATTAAGAAAATGTGGCACATATACACCATGAAATACTATGCAGTCATAAAAAAGGATGAGTTCATGTCCTTTGTAGGGACACGGATGAAGACTTGTGCCTTCATGTGTCTGGCCTTCTCTAATGATGTTCTCTTTGACTGGGTCACCCACATTCTCACCTACCTGACCGATCCTTGCTTGTCCTTCAAAATCCAGTTGAAGGCATTTCTTCATACAAGGAGTCTTCCAGAAACCTCCAGGGCTGGGTTAGATACCTTCCTCATGTTCTCATAGCATCCTGAGCCTGTGCAGAACTCTCTCTCGGCTCCCCTTACGTACGTCCTAGTGGGGTGGTTCTCTTGGTTGTATCTTGTTCATCTTTTCAACTGTGGTGCCTAGCACAGAGCCTACACATGGTGGGTGAGCAATACGTGTTGGATTAAATAAAGGATTGTTGAACGAATTCATCTTTTAATTAGCCTTAATTAGTCTGCTTGGTTTGATTTAAACTTCTGAAGAGTCCCATAGACTAGTATAGGTTAAGCATTTTATCTGGCATCTTTGAAATTATTATGAAAATGAACTATTCCCTTTAAAAATCAATTATTCTTGAGTAATGCATTCAAATTCCTGTCTGATTCTTTTTAAGGCAAGTGTGAAGAACCAAAGAAAGAATATAAGCCAACAAGCAAAACACTTGGATCCCAGACCTGTTTCTGGTCTAACTAGTACATGACTTGGGAAACATCATTTTATCTCTGTGGGGTTCAGTTTTCTCATTCACATCAAAAAATGACTAGGTAGAATCTTAATCTTTTCCCAGTAAAATAATTTTATTATTCTAAACTAAAATTTAATAAATTAACATTTTGAGATAGTACTTAATGTAATAAAAAAGCAATTTAAATAGTATCTAGAGTTTATCACGCATATAAAAATAATATAAATATTTTACATATAAAGATATATGTAAAATAAGATATATGTATACAATTAGATTTTATTGG
>NW_016827158.1:0-1126 GCF_001698545.2 Rhinopithecus bieti | reverse complement strand
ATATTGGCCAGGCTGGTCTTGAACTCCTGACCTTGTGATCCATCCCCTCGACCTCCCAAAATGCTGGGAGCTACCACGCCTGGCCACAAAATCATTTTTTATAATGACTTTTTCCTCTTTATTTTTTTAATGCAAGAATTAATGGCTATTTCCACAACATTGTTATAAAAACCCAAATTGAGCAAAAAAGAAAATGTTAGCCAATTTTTTTTTTTTTTTTTGAGACGGAATCTCACTCTGTCACCCAGGCCAGACTGCAGTGGCATGATCTCGGCTCATTGCAACCTCCGCCTTCCGAGTTCAAGCGATTCTCATGTCTCAGCCTCCTAAGTAGCTGGGACTACAAGCATGTGCCACCACGCCTGGCTAATTTTTATATTTTTACCAGAGACGGGGTTTTGGCGTGTTGGCCAGGCTGGTCTCGAACTCCAGACCTGTAGTGATCTACCCACCCCAGCCTCCCTAAGTGCTAGAATTATAGGCATGGAGCCCTCACGCCTCGCCTCCAGTTTTCTTTCTAGTCAGAAGGCCACTGTTTTTTGTTTCTGGTTTTGTTTTTTCGGTGTGAATTACATTTTTTTTTTGCATGAACTCTGAGACATGGTTTTTAAAACGATGATGACTGTATTGTCTTTCACTTCCACAGGATTTTGACTTTTCCTTTTGCTGAGAGGATACAGAAAGCTTTAGCTCACAAAAGCAGGATATTGTAGGCAGAATTGGATCTCCTTTGTACTGTTAGGCAGAGAGAAACCTGATTTCGTCAAGAAAAACCTAAGATCATCAAGTTGAATTCGTATCAGATTTTTTTTTTATCTTCAAGTTAATCATTCACTTTCTGTTACTACAGTAGAACATAAATTAGGTATAGTAGATAAAATGCAGTTAGGAAATGCAGGTGGAAATTATGAGCCAAGACAGCATTTTTTCTTGCTCTAGTCTAGTCTAACTAGCCTGTTACCAACACCAGGGACCAAGAAGTTGCTGAATAAATGTAGTATTCTGAGTTGAAGATGGAAAAGGATCAGTATCAGCCTAAGCAGGAACGCAGCATAATGGGGCTACAGGCCTCTGATGTTGAAAGAACTCCTTATCCACAAGCTACTTCTATACCTATTTTTTTTTT
>NW_016827157.1:0-1895 GCF_001698545.2 Rhinopithecus bieti | reverse complement strand
GCCAGAGTCTTTAACTTATTTCATATCTCCTTAACACTATTTTATATATAAAATATTTACATTGATTTATTGCACACTTTAAGACTTAAAGCTTACTGGTATATCTGTAGTGTACATCTACTGATTTTGTTTACACATACCCAATTCACCCTGTCTAATTACCAGGAAGTCATGATACTCAATATAGAAAGTATAGGACCTCCTAAAACATTAGCCAAAGTGGTTGACTCAAAATATGAAGGTATGAAAGAAGTCAGAATGTTAAGTGTAATTGTATTAGTCCCTTCTCACGTTGCTATAAAGAACTGCCTGAGACTAGATAATTTATAAAGAAAAGAAGCTTAATTGCTCATAGTTCTACAGGCTGTATAGGAAGCATGACTGGGGAGGCCTCAGGAAACTTACAATCATGGTGGAAGGCAAAAGGGAAGCCAGCAAGTCCTATATGGCTGGAGCAAGAGGAACAGAGAGCAAAGAGGGAAGTGCTACACACTTTTAAACAACCAGATCTTATAAAACTCAGTCACTATCATGAGAACAGTAAGGGAAAATTCACCCCTACGATCTGATCACCTCCCACCAGCTCCCTCCCCAACACTGAGGATTTCAATTCAACGTGAGATTTGCATGGGAACACAGAGCCAAATCATATCAGTAATTTACTGAAATGTTTTGACAATGCAGCTAAAATGTCAAAATTTAACAGAAAATAAATAAACTGATTGATTAAAAGCTTATAAATAAAAGAAAAGAAAGAGCCTCTTTTTTTGTCTGGCCAAAAGCTTCAAAACAAGAGCCCGGACTTGGCAGCAGATATGTCTGCTGCTCTGTGGGAAAATATAGAGCATTGTAAAAAAAAAAAAAAAAAAAAAAAAAAAAAAAAAAAGTAAAGCAAGTAAAGCATTGTAGAAAAGTAATTAGAGACAAAAGAGAGAGAATGTATCCTGAAAGCCTTATATTCCCTGATTTGAATCAGGTTCAAATTTTGGACATGTGGCTTTAATACATTTTTTGGATTATGTGAATTATACTGGTTTCTAGCTAATAACTCCACTTTATTTTTTTAAAGTTTGGGCTAGATTTCTGTTGCTAGCTTTTTTGACTCATTCTGAAGTATGTAGTGGGTATATGTTATTTTACGTCCAGTATCAATTCTAGTTCTGATAATAATCACCCTTACTCCAACAGAGTGGATCTGTAGTCCCAACTAGTTTGAGAATGTTTATTTACTGAATTTTTTAAACTGTTTTTCTCTGTGTTTACAAAGTTGTGGGGTTAGCCTAGAAGCTACCTAAGATTATGCTCCCTTCCATACAGGCAAGAGAGATTCCTAAAACCGTTTAAGGTGCTAATTCTAGTTATCCTTAAGACAAGATCTTCCAGTGACCTAATCACAACTTGTTTAAGTTACTTTAAGTTGGGTTTCTGTTATAGCAATCAAAGGAATCCTTAACAAATGGAGCCTTCTGACTGATAACATAAAATTTTGCTCAAACATCTTGAAGGGAAAGAGTTAACATAGCATGTATATTACACGAAACACCTCATTTGTGCTTAAGAATGATCAGCTTCAATCGGTTGGAAAAAAATACGGCAGATTTTCTTTTTATTTCAATCAACTAAAAATATGACACTGATATTTAATCCAGAACTGAACACAATGGCTACAAAATACTAGTTGCTGAATTTTTTAAAAGTTCTCATGCTATTATGTTTTTAATCTACACAAATAAAATATGGATCTACTAAGTTCATTTTAGTTGTAAAAGTTTTGGGCAACAAAGAAATAGAGTAGAATAAAAAAGTTTTGTGTTACTTCTCAGTAATTCCTACTTTTCTTTACAGAATAAACCAGTGCTAATAGTTTGGGATATATTATTGAAGCCATTTATATA
>NW_016827156.1:0-679 GCF_001698545.2 Rhinopithecus bieti | reverse complement strand
GACTTGACAAAAAGAAACCTCCTCCAGGTGCCCCAGAGCACTCCGGGGCACACCCCAGCACTCCCCTGAGCCGAGGACTTCCGCGTTTCCCACGCAGGGGCGGGTACGGGAGGGACCAGGTTGTCCAAGCTGCCCTTTGCTTGTGTCTCTGGGTTTGACAACAGCCCGAACTCCACTTGTTGGAAGCAAGTGATGAAAACGTGCAGTCATTCTGGGAAAGGGGCCAGTGTAGGGGAGGCCAGAGGGGCTCAGCTGGTGAAAGAACCCCACAGTTAGTCATGTTACAGGGCAGGTCCCAGGGAGACCCATCCCTGGTCCCCCAGAACCCCACCTTCCAAGGGCCCAGGCCCCCTGTCCCCCGGGGCCTCAACTCACAGCTTTGCCCATGACCTGGGAGCCCTGTGAGTCCTGGTGAGGTGACTGGACACAGCCCCATGACACTGCTGGGACCTGGGCTGGGAACGGAGAGCCTGTGGTCCCTCTGGGGTGTAGGGAGACAGGGCCCCACAGTGGTGGCGGAGCCAGGACCTCGTACACAGCAGCATGGACTCCAGACCCAAGCGGGACCTCCATTCCGGTCCCAGGGTGACCCGGGCTGCACAGCCCAGCACCTGCCCAGGGTCCCTCTGCCCTGCTCTGTCCCTCAATATTCTGGACCCCTGCTGGGTACCTGCCTTGT
>NW_016827155.1:0-1132 GCF_001698545.2 Rhinopithecus bieti | reverse complement strand
AGGAATGCACATGTACAAAATTCCAAAGGTACAAAAGAGTAAGCTGTTAGAATTTCATGTTTCTCTCCTGTCTCGAAGCCAAGTTGGTTTGTTCTCCCAAGGGAAAGGCTGTTTCCAATTTCTTTTTTTTTTTTTTGAGACGGAGTCTCGCTCTGTCGCCCAGGCTGGAGGGCAGTGGCCAGATCTCAGCTCACTGCAAGCTCCGCCTCCCGGGTTTACGCCATTCTCCTGCCTCAGCCTCCCAAGTAGCTGGGACTACAGGCGCCCGCCACCTCGCCCGGCTAGTTTTTTGTACTTTTTTTTTAGTAGAGACGGGGTTTCACTGTGTTAGACAGGATGGTCTCGATCTCCTGACCTCGTGATCCGCCCGTCTCGGCCTCCCAAAGTGCTGGGATTACAGGCTTGAGCCACCGCGCCCGGCCAGTTTCCAATTTCTTGTGAGCATTTTCTGAAATGGTTGTCCATATACATTCACATCTGTGTGTATAGAATTTTTTTTTACACAAACTGTATGCCATTTACATTGTTCAGTGCCTCACTTTTCTCACTAATGATATATCTTGGAGATTGGCCTCTGTGGGTGCAGGAAGCCTTCCTCACTTTTCATGGCTGCAGAGTCTATGGTACGGAGGTCCACAGTTTATTTTTACTTTTATTTTTGTTATTTTACTGTTTTTTTTTTGTTGTTGTTGTTGTTGTTGTTGTTGTTGTTGTTTTTTGAGACAAGGTCTCACTCCGTCACCCAGGCTGGAGTGCAGGGGCACCATCTCAGCTCACTGCAACCTCCCGGGTTCAAGCTATCCCCCTGCCTCAGCCTCCCTAGTAGCTGGGATTACAGGCACCCACCACCGTGCCTGGCTAATTTTTGTATTTTTAGTAGAGACAGGGTTTCACCATGTTGGCCAGGCTGCTCTCGGACTCCTGACCTCAGGTGATCTGCCCACTTTGGTCTCCCAAAGTGCTGGGATTACAGGTGTGAGCCACTGCATCCGGCTGCCATCGTTTATTGCAGATCTCTTCTTTAGGTGGAGATTTGTGTTTTCTTTTCTTTCTTTCTTTCCTCTTCTTCTTCTTCTTCTTCTTCTTCTTCTTCTTCTTCTTCTTCTTCTTCTTCTTCTTCTTCTTCTTCTTT
>NW_016827154.1:0-231 GCF_001698545.2 Rhinopithecus bieti | reverse complement strand
GTGGTGTCTGTTCACATGTGCCATGTCTCTCCTGTCTCGTGTGGTGTCTGTTCACATGTGCCATGTTTCTCCTCTGTCTCGTGTGGTGTCTGTTCACATGTGCCATGTCTCTCCTGTCTCGCGTGGTGTCTGTTCACATGTGCCATGTTTCTGTCTCACGTGGTGTCTGTTCACATGTGCCATGTCTCTCCTGTCTCGCGTGGTGTCTGTTCACACGTGCCATGTCTCTCC
>NW_016827153.1:0-1911 GCF_001698545.2 Rhinopithecus bieti | reverse complement strand
CTGCTAGATGAAGAACGTGTATGGCTGGCTTTCATAAGATGGCAGTTAGCTAGAATATATCTCCCAAAGGCATCTTCTTTCTGATTATTGAAAGTGGAAATTTTCTGTTTACAAATAGAGCAGAGAGTTTTACTCCTGTTAAGAGAGACATAGAAGAGACAGCAGTTAAATAACCAATGGTTTTGTGCAAAGTACTCACAAAGCCTCCCGCAGAGAAAAACCTCATCTCACTAGGATGCATTTTAAGGTCTAAAATGTTCATGAAAATGCTGAATCCTGGGTGTATATAGTCAACAGTCAGAAAAAGGAGGTTAAGGCTCTATTGCCTGTCCTCACAGTATGTGTCTCTTTAGAAAAATAGGATGTGTCTCACAAAGAAACTGTTTCGATATATGTAGCAGTGCTGAGCTTTTTATAGAGAAATAACCACCCAAAAGAGAAATTTTATTGGAATGTATGCCATTCCATACAGTGCCATAAATATCTCTCACTGGCAGACAAGAAGACCCTCATTAAACAAAATTTTTTAGACCACAATTTTGAATTCTTAACGTTTTGGAAAAAAAAAAAAAACGCAAAATAGTAACTATTTGAATTACATTTCTTGTTACTGACTTTTAGCAGTAAGATTATTTCTCCAGGTCTCAACACTGCATAAGAAATCAGAGACCCAGTAGCCACACATGACCAAAAAAAAAAAAAAAAAAAAAAAAGCAACAGAAAAGCCTGGAATTTTTGGTGGCAACACTCTGATTGGCTGTCAGAAACTGGAGTTAGTTTTAAGGCCTTCACATAACAGTGCGCTGTATTCTTGACCAGAAACCTGCATTTAGATATGCTTTCAGTCCCATGTGACAACCAGATCTTCTGTTAAATAAAACAGTTAGGACAGAGGCACCACTTCCATCACTGGAGGGGTAGAGGAGACTGCCAATGTGTCTCTCAGCATCCTTTCTCCTCAGCCTTGTAAGTATGGCAGGAAAATCTGTTGGATTTCATTTGACACTGGCCCAGAGCTTTGCTTATTCTTGAGAAATAAATTTAAAAAACAAACAAATAAACAAACAGAAAAAGAAAACAAACAACTGAGGACAAGCTGCAGATATGAATATAAATAGAGGACAATAGATATGAACATAAATAGATGGACTCGGAAGAAAGAAAATGTACTCAGTAGTCTTGAAGAAAGCAGTACTCATCTTTTCTGGGACCTTGGGCCTGCAACTACTAATAGCTGAAGTAATGACTCAGCTTGGCTCAGGAACTTGGCCTTGAGCTACACAAGAGTTAAAGTGAAAGCATGGCCCGGGAAACTGGCCTGTGACCAGAGGCTAAAATGATAATTTCCAGAAACTTGACTCGTAGTCTAAAGCATGTTCAGTAATATACCATGCCCTTTGTAACAAACTGGAGAAAAATGTGCACAAGTTCAGAAAACAGAGACACTATTTCCTGGAAGTCCTCTGGTTACACAAAAGATGAAAGACATAACATTTTAATGGGGGCTCTTTTTTTTGTTTTAATCTGAGTAACTGTGGGCATGCCTTAAGCACACACACACACACACACACACACACACACACACACACAAGTTGGGCTTTTAGAAAAATAGTTGCTTGGGCCATAGGATTACACAATATCATAAATTTGTGTCTGTGGCCTGATTTTTCAGGCTGTTTCTCTGCTTGTTGAATTTTTACCAATAATCCACCATAACTATGTAGTTTTTCTTTGTCAATACAGTTGCAGACTTAGATAGTTTCTAAGGGTGGGAAGGCATATTGTTTGAAGTTTCTTATGTGCAAAGCTTTTTGCACTGTGAAACAACCCAAATCTTTATAAATATTGTAAAATTGTTCATGCCTTCTTAGCAGTCATATCAGAAAACACCACAGTAAACAACTCCCAAAC
>NW_016827152.1:0-1133 GCF_001698545.2 Rhinopithecus bieti | reverse complement strand
ATCTACTAAAAGAATGCTAATCTGAAGCCTAATGCCCATATTTCAGTAATATATATTTTGAGAATGAGTTGATTCCATGCAAATATATTCTTGGGATTCAGGTGGTTCAATACAAATACCAATTATTCAAATTTTATCTCCAAATAACGTTGAAATATAATGCTTTCCAAATAAGGTTAAAATATTAAAATGTCGGATAATGAATTACAGGTATCTCAAGATTTATGAGAAGTAAGGCATTTAAAGACAACTAGCTATGCTTCTTTTGTTAGAGAATTCCAGGGGAGTCACTTTGCCAGATGAAAATCTCTGTGGCCAGTGGTACCTTTGCTCGAGCTTTTCTCGGGCATGCTAAGTTTCTTCTTCCCACTCTGCCTGACATGCTGCACTCACCTTGTGTTATGACACAGGACTTCTTTGCCTGCCCAGGGCAAGTATGGCTGAGTGATGAGTGACATATGAGCAAGCTTGGGCTCCAGCCACTAAACTCAGCCAGACATGCCAGCTGCAGCAAAACAAGAATTGTTAGGTGCCTACAGAAGTGCCATCTCACTGAGTAGCAACAGCTGGGCCAGGCATACTGCAGGCAGCATCCACAGCTGATACTGGGAAATGTAGTGGGGTCCAGAAGCTTAGAGATGCCAGTAAATGCAAAGTCTCAAAGAGGGTGTCACAGTCATGGCACTGAGAAACCCTAGATGTGTGCACCCTGAAGGGCTACAGCTGTCCTCTTATTTTTGGGTTCCACAGTATGATAAGCAACGGGCAAGTTTTATCCATAGTTGTGTTACAGTTCATTCAGCTCTGCCATTCAACTGATCTCAAATTATTGTTCTGCATCCGGGAGGAAGAGGTACATGCTGCCTTCAGCCTTTCCACCTCTGTCTGTAGAGATAAACTGTGCACTGGTTGAGGCCACAGTGATGGCCTCCCCTGAGTCAGTTGCCAGGAGTGATAATGTTGATTATCCTCAGAAGCCATCCCCAACACCTCCGTTTGGTTCTAAGCCTACAATTAAACTAAAGTTCTGGTGGGATCTTTGAGGTGATGTTGAGAGTGCAGCCCATGAGAAGATGTGGTAAACTCAAAGACAACTGTTTGGGTTCTAAAATATCTATGAGCAGCAGGCGGGA
>NW_016827151.1:0-212 GCF_001698545.2 Rhinopithecus bieti | reverse complement strand
TACTTGAACTACATACAACCCATACACATACACACACAAGACACAACACACATGCACACACACAACATACATAACACACGTGCACAAACACAACACAAAACGCACACACACTACACAACACACGTGCACGAACACACAACACACATGCACACAGAACATACACAACACAAGTGCACAAAAACACAACACACATGCACACAGAACAACACAGA
>NW_016827150.1:0-2310 GCF_001698545.2 Rhinopithecus bieti | reverse complement strand
GCCTCGGCCTCCCAAAGTGCTGGGATTACAGGCTTGAGCCACCACGCCCTGCCTTTTCTTCCATTTCAATCACTAAATTGAATTGTCTTGTCCTAGATCTTGAGAAAAGGCTTTCAGTTTTTGTTTTGTTTTGTTTTGTTTTTCCTGTTCAGTACAATATTACCTGTGGGTTTGTTTTAATGACCTTTAATGTGTTGAGGTATGCTTCTTTAACCCAGCTTGTTGAGTTTTTATCAGGAAGAGATGTTGAATTTTATGAAACGCTTTTTCAGCATCTGCTAAAGTAACCCTATCGTTCCTGTCCTTCATTCTATTAATGGAATGTATTCTGTTTATTGATTTCTATATGTTGATTTGATGTTGATTTTTATATGTTAATTGATTTCTATGTGTTCATTGATTTCTATATGTTCTATATATCTTGCACTCTTGACATGAATCCCACTTGGTTGGAGGTTTTGTTGGTTTGTCTTTCTCTAGTTTCAGTATCAGAATAATACTGGCCTTGGCAGAATTAGTTTGAAAGTAGTTTGTCCTCCTCGTTTGTTTGTTTGTTTGTTTGTTTGGAGTAGTTTGAGTAGAATTGATATTAATTCTTCTGCAAGTGTTTGGTAGAATTCAGAGCAAAAGCATGAAATCCCAAACTTTTATTTGATGGGAGACTATTTTCTTACTGCTTCTATCTCCTTACTTGTTATTGGTGTGTTCAGGTGTTGTATTTCTTCGTGGTTCAATATTACTAGGCTGTATGTGTCTAGGAATTTACTTGTTTCTTCAAGGTTTTCCAATTTGTTGACATACAGTTTCTCATAAAAGTCTCTATTGATCCTTTAAATTTCTGAAGTACCCGCTGTAATGTCTAATATTTCATCTCTGATTTTATTTTTTTGAGTTTTATTTCTTCATTAGCCTGGCTAAAAATTTGTCAGTGTTTTTTTTTCAAATATCTGATATTTCATTGTGTTGACTTTATTTTTTTATTTTTTATTTATTTATTTATTTATTTTTTGCTTCACTTTCACTTATTTCTTCTCTAACGTTTATTTGTCTTCTGCTAATGTCAGGTTTGGTTAGCTTTTGCTTTTCTGTTTCTTTAGTATGCATCATTAGGTTATTTGAAATTTTTCTAGTTTATTGATGTAGACCTCTATTGCTATAAAGTTACCTGTTAGTACTATTTTGTTATATTCCATGGGTTTTGGTATGCTGTGTTTTATTTTATTAGTTTCAGGAAAGTTTTTAATTTCTTTTCTTTTCTTTTCTTTCTTTCTTTCTTTTTTTTTTTTTTTTTGAGAAGGAGTCTCGCTCTGTCGCCCAAGGTTGGAGTGCAGTGGCGCAATCTCGGCTCACTGCAAGCGCCGCCTCCCGGGTTCAAACAATTCTCCTGCCTCAGCCTCCGGAACAGCTGGGACTACAGGTGCCCGCCACCATGCCCGGCTAATTTTTTTTTTTTTTTTTTGTATTTTAGTAGAGACGGGGTTTCACTGTGTTAGCCAGGATGGTCTTGATCTCCTGACCTCGTTATCTGCCCGTCTTGGCCTCCCAAAGTGCTGGGATTACAGGCGTGAGCCACCGTGCCCGGCCAAAACTTTTTAATTTCATCTTTATCCAGTGGTAGTGCAAGAGCATATTTTTAAATTATATGTATTTGTGTATTTTCCTAACGTTTTTTGGTATTCATTTCTAGTTTTATTCCACATTAGAAAAGACACTAGATAGAATTTTAACTTTTTGAATTTTTTGAAATTCATTTTGTGTTCTAACATATGGTCTCTCCTTGAGAATGTTCCATGAGCTAAAGTGTGCTCCATAGCTGTTGAATGAAATGTTCTATCAATGTCTATTAAGTTCATTTGGTCTATATGTAGACTAGGCCTTATGTTACTTTTTATATTTTGTGACCAGATGATCTGTCTAATGCTCAATGTGAGGAGTTGAAATTCTCAAGTATTATTGTACTGGACTCTCTCTATCAATTTCTTTCTTTCTTTCTTTCTTTCTTTCTTTCTTTCTTTCTTTCTTTCTTTCTTTCTTTCTTTCTTTCTTTTTCTTTCTTTTTCTTTCTTTCCTTCCTTCCTTCCTTCCTTCCTTCCTTCCTTCCTTCCTTCCTTCCTTCCTTTCTTTCTTTATTCTTTCTTTCTTTCTTTCTTTCTTTCTTTCTTTCTTTCTTTCTTTCTCTCTCTCTCTTTCCTTCCTTCCTTCCTTCCTTCCTTCCTTCCTTCCTTCCTTCCTTCCTTCCTTCCTTCCTTTTCTTTCTTTCTCTCTCTCCTTTCTTTCTTTCTCTTTCTCTCTCTCTCTCTTTCTTTCTTT
>NW_016827149.1:0-1130 GCF_001698545.2 Rhinopithecus bieti | reverse complement strand
TCACAAAGCAGTTTCCTCCAAAGTTTCTTTCTAGTTTTATCTGAGAATATTTCCTTTGTCATCATAGGCTTCAAAGCAATAAAATTATCCCTTCTCAGATTCCACAAAACCGTGCTAGTAAATGGTTCCATGTAAGAGTGGTGTAACTCTGTGAGATGAATTCAAAAATCACAAGGTTGTTTCTTGGAAAGCTTCTTTCTTGTTTTTATCTGAGGATATTTCCTTTGTCACCATAGGCTTCATAGCAATTCAAAATATCTCGTCTCAGATTCCTAAACAACAGTGCTTACAAACAGCTTCATGAAAGATTTGTGTAACACTGTGTGATAAATTCACACATCACAAAGCAGTTTCTCGGAAAGATTCTTTCTGGTTTTTATCTTCTTATATTTCCATTTCACCATAGGCTTCAAAGTGATCCAAAATATCACTTCTCAGATTCCACAAAAACAGTGCTAGCCAACAGCTCCATGAAAGGGTGCTGTAACTCTGTGAAATGAATTCACATATCACAGAGCTGTTTCTCAGAAAGCTTCTTTCTTGATTTTATCTGACGATATTTCAGACCTTGATGTGCTCCTGTATATCTCATTGCAGAATCCGCGACAATATTGTTTGGAAACTTCTCAAGGAAAAGAGTGATATAGCTCTGTGAAATGAATTCACATATCACAAAGCAGTTTCTCAGAGGGCCTCCCTCCTGTATTTATCTATGGATATTTAATTTTTCACCATAGGATTCAATGTCCTCGGAATATCACATGGCAGTTTCCACGAAAACAGTGTTAGCAAACTGCTCAATGTAAAAAAGCTGTATCACTGTGATATGAATACACTTATCAAAAAGCATTGTCTCATAAAGCTATTTTCTAGTTTTATCTGAGGATATTTGCTTTGTTACCATAGGCTTCAAAGCAATCCAAAATATCCCTTCTTAGATTGAACATATTGAGTTCTATCAAACTGCTCCTTGAAAGAGCAGTGTAACTTTGTGTGATGAATTCACACATCACAAAGCAGTTTCTCAGAAAACTTCCTTCTTACTTTTATCTGAGGATATTTCTTTTGTAAAACATGTGCTCCCATATATCGCATTGCAGATTCTGTGAAAACAGTGTTAGCAAACCTCT
>NW_016827148.1:0-2529 GCF_001698545.2 Rhinopithecus bieti | reverse complement strand
ACAGACTTAGCAAAGTTATTTTAAGACATATTCAATGGTAAATTACTTATGAACCAAACTAAAATTAAGCCCCAGATTAAAAATGATTTTGTTCTATCATCCAAATGAACATGTTGCTCGTCCTCTGATTCTTAGTCTGAAAATTCAATTCCTTGCTTTCCAATGTCTTCTGAATAAATGATTTCAGTTACACCATTGTTGCTTTGTATTCTTTCACATCCTTGGAAACATAATCATTAATGTGCAAAATGATAATTCAGGATATTTGATCATCCTGAGAGGAAAAAACAGGAAAATCTGTGTGAATTGAAAATTTGACTAGAAAAGAACTTCATGTGAAATGATTTTACCCCAGCAAAAATTGCTATGAGAAGGACATATTTTACATATGCTTTTTCAGAAGTATAAATTCTGGATGAAAGAGCAAAGACTCATTGCATTTTAAGCACTTTTTAGAATTATGAATTTTCCATATGTGCTGAGGTTAAAGCTAGTTAAGTTTATACCTTCAAAGGAAAAAGCAGTTTAGCTTAGCTATTGGGCAAGAGTAGCAAACACTGGCATATCTCCACCCATTGAACTCTATCATACACAAAAAATCTGAAATAGGAATTATGCTGAATAGTTTAGATGGTGTGAGGAGCAAACAGCAGATCAGTTAATGCCTTGCATAGGGACCACTGCCCTGTATAAGATCAAAAACATTAATTTTGTTCTGATCTTCACACCGCTATTAGCATTTTTATAGCAAACGTCTTCATTTGCCATTCTTATGCTTAGGATTTGTTTTCCTGGGGCTAGTGTAACATGGAAGAAAACCCAGTGTGATCAAAGGTTTTCACTGATTTACTTTGCAATGGCAAGTTTTCAGGGCTTTTGAACAGACAGAATAAGTAATATTTCTTCTGTAAAACCCATTCTGTTGAATTTATTTTCTCATCAGTCTCTGCAATATATAGGGATGATTATGTGAGGTGGTACAGCTGATTGATTTTTTAAATAAATCTTTTATTTTAGAACAGTTTTATATTTACAGAATAATTATGAAGATAAAGCAGAGAACTCCCATATAGCCAACATTCAGTCTTCCTTAAGTGTTGGCTGCACATAGTAGCTTCCTTCCAAAGAGTATGTAAAGGGGAGAAAAGAGGAACTTTATAGTGGATAAACCTGAAAAACAGTATCTGAGCCTAGTGATCAAATTCAACATCAACAATGATAAGTTATACTACTACATGTATCCTTGATATAACGTGATGAAAATGGCATTTTACTTCTGTCTTCCTCTCAAAAACCCATAACCCCAGTATAATCATGAGAAAAACAGCAAGCAAGTTCCAACAGAAGTACTCTTCAAACCTGTCAAGGTCATCAAAAATCAAGAAAACTCTGATAAATTGTCAGAGCCAAGAAAAGCCTTAGGAGTAAGAAAAATAAATGCAGTGCGATATCCTAGATGGGATACTGGAACAGAAAAGGAGTTAGGTAAAAATGATGAAAAGTGGAAGAATAATAGTGTTTTGTAGGTTTCTCCGTTGTAAAACCACTCTTTTCTCTCCCGTTTCATACCGTCTCCTTGGAAGAAAATCACTATGTGAAGCTAACACTTTAATGAATGAGGAGTTATGTTCCGCTTCCTTGAATAGCTACATAAATTATTTGGAATTATTCTCCAAGGGAAACATGTCTGTTTTCTCCGAAATTATTCAGTCATCTATTTGTATCAGTATGGACTCATGGATATATATTTTGGTTACATTCCGACACTACTTCATTTTGTTACTCAAATTGTTCCAGCTTTGGCTATTGGGAACACTTTCAGAATTCTGTTTGTTTGGTTAGTTGGTAGTTGGCTCTGTGTTATTGTTGTTATTTTGTTTTTCACAATTTCCTTATTTTCTGGCATTCTGCAGTCTCTTCTGGAATTTTTCATGCCTCATTGCTGGAATCAGCCATTTCTCCAAAGAACTCTGTTTTCTTTCAGTGGAGAATGGTATTAGAAACCAAGATCTGGGAGTTAGGTGTGTTTATTGCAACTGGGGTGTAGTTTTCTAAGATAGGGCTGTTTTTTTAAAACACAATATAGTACTTCTCCATATTTGTTTCTTAATTATTCAATTTGGGTTTTCAGTAAAATTCTAATATTCTTACACTTTTTTCAAACCAATTTAAAATTCTAATTTAGAAGAAGTTTGCAAATAATACCCAAACATTGTCAAGTAATACAAACATTGCCATTATTTTATGATCAGACTTCCCTTCTATCCAATATATCAGTTTTATCAAGCTTAATGGTTAAATATCTAATCAAATCAAGAATAAAAATGTTTCACTGTAATTGCTGTTCAAAGTAATGTATCCTAACTCTGAAAATTTATTTCTAAAATAGTTTAGAAAAGAAAATATTTTAAAAGATTTTAATTTTACCTGATTCTTAGCTGATTACTTTGAAGGAGGCCACCATGTACATGTTTAGAAAATTGTCTGATGTCAACAAATAGGTTGGAGTTAGGTCATGCTTCCAAAAGG